>NW_024609837.1:10929477-10996651 GCF_016920785.2 Ixodes scapularis
AGTTGTCCACTAGAGGTATCAAAACTTATATATATATATATATATATATATATATTATATATATATATATATATATATATATATATATATATATATATATATATATATATATATATATATTACTATAAGACGTGCTTACGTTGTTGTATGGTCGTATACGCCATCATGTTTATGAGACAGATTAATTTATTTTATTTCACTAGGGAGAACAAAACGAAAACAAACATTAAGATTTTTTTTTAGGGGAGTGGGATTTTAGTGAGAGTTTTTCCCACCTCTTGCGAAATTTAGAGGGAAGGAAAGGGGGGGGGGGGGGGGGGGGGGGGACGGCATCTTTCGGGATACTCTTGGTTATTCAAACCGCATCCCCTACAAACTGCATCTTCAAACACAAACTCCATACTTCATCTCTAGCGCTCTTTCAGCAAAGAGGCAATCGCGAAGAACTGGTTACACACAAGGAGCTATAGAGCCTCTCGCGTTACACGCCCCATTCCATATGTCCGAAATCAATTTCAAAAGAAACGCGGCTACCAGAAGTAGGCGGCGTGTTTCCCTCCCTGCCTCTTCCTCCTCCTCCTCCTCCACCTTCTCGTCGCAGCGGCCTTATCAGTTTTTCAATTAGCCATAAATTACGACTGCGGTCGGGCCCTTCCCCGTCCTTCCCCGCGTGTGCTTTACGCCGTAAATTGCCCTATCGCTACCGGACTCATATCGTCGTGTATGTATACGTACACGCTGGGACGGGGTCGCCCTGGTGGAACCCCGCCCTTCTTTTCCGAGGCCCCTATATCAACGCGACAGCGGAACGGGCAACCATGGTGGGGCCTTTATCGCGCTCTCCCTCTCTCTCTCTATATATATATACGATCGTGGGCAGCGCCGTGTATAAACTGTATATCTCGGGCTCGTGCGCCTTATGCCAATTTCGCGAACTGGAAGAGGTTGCCACTGGGGCGTCTTCGCGATCCTCTTTATGGCGTGTCGTGACTTGTCGTCTCTGCCGCAGAATTGCGAGAATGTGTTCCTGGCAGAATACGGGGGTTTGCGGGTATACCTTTCCGTACAAGTGTCTTCTGGGTATCCTAAGGACCCGTAGATGTCCTGCGGGGGTCCTTTAGCATCCCATATAGATGTCCTATGAACGTAGAAAGATATACACAAAACGTAATTCCAGGTCACTTCATCATAGAGGACAGTTTGTCCTGGACGCCTCACGTCAAACACATTCGACAGTTTGATACTTTAGAACGTTAACACGCATAAAAAATAAGGCGCGGGATGGAAAAAAACACGCTTTTTGTGTAAGGCTTGTCAAATTATGAGGCGATGGAGAAAACCAACCTTCCGCGTTAAGTCCCTATTTCGAACTATGCATGTTCGCGTTCCGTCCGTTGAAAAGCATGCGGGAAGCGCCCCAGCACACACCTCGTATCGCTGCGCCGCAGTGTTCTTCCGCAGCATAAAGGCCGTCTGCTTTCATCGCCGTCACCACGGCAACGAACGCCGAATGGACGGCGCGTGTATGACTGGGTTCCCCGCTCCGCGACTGTGGCCACCGGACGGCCGTCTTGCATTCAGCGAAATCGCGTTTTTGCTAGCGTTACAGAGGCGAACGGCAGCGTGCTACTGACACGTTTTCTGCTGGTTCGTCGTCATTCGCCGAAGAAATATTTTAAAGCCCTGTGTAAGCGGTGAGACTTGCCGTTGAGAACACAAATAAATATTGATGAAAGCGTAGTGCCGCAATGAAAAGCCACAACTCGTCGAAAGCAAGTTTCGCCGGTCTCGCGACGTGATCAAAGCTTTCTTGGC
Organism: Ixodes scapularis; assembly: GCF_016920785.2. Lineage (NCBI taxonomy): Eukaryota > Metazoa > Arthropoda > Arachnida > Ixodida > Ixodidae > Ixodes > Ixodes scapularis. The sequence goes on from NW_024609837.1 coordinate 10,931,293, forward strand.
ACGCCGAAGTGCTGCGTCTCTCTGCCTTCCCGCGCCAATCGACGCCGTGTGGATGTGTATTGCGAGAGCAATGCAATTTGCTATAATCTGTTATCGGAACACTGCTAATTGCGCCACAGCAAATTGATGTACGCTTGATGAGTGTGAGAAACGCCGGATGAACACCTTTCGGGCAGTGCTTTTCGCGACATAATCGTGGGAATGTCAGTTTGGGACGCGAAAAGAAGGTAGAGTTCCTGTAGTCTTGTACTCTGTTGCGCGTCCCCCTGTTTCAGCGCGCTCTACTAAATTGTGAGCACCAGACGAACGTCAGTCCTATATTCCAAAGCTTCGTACACACTAGTCACACCTATTAACTCGCTATTAGAAAACAATATTTGGGAACAACTTTCTGTAATATTTTCTACTAAATGAGAAGTTAATTGGCGTTCAAGCGCATGACGCCTCCGCACCTTGGACAACATAGAAAGTTATCTTCTAGTATGGTGCCAGTGCCCGGTGGGATAGTTTAACGCTGTTTATGTCTAACGTCTCGAACCCGACTCCCGACATGAACGAGAGTCTAACTTGGAATACATTTTAGCGCTAAAAAAAACAGGGACAAAGAGGCGAGAAACAGACAGCACTGTGCGGACAAAGAGGCGTTTCTCGCCTCTTTGTCCCTGTTTTCTTTTTTTTTTTTTGCGCTAAAATGTATTCCAAATTCCAAAACCAACTATCCCAACAATCTACTCTACTGAGAGTCTAACACTTAGCGAGCGTTTTAGGTGTGGCTTTACTGTTTCAGCCGCCGTCTCAAAAAAAGGAAAATATCAGGTCATTACAAACTGGCGGAACTCGCACTACTAAAGCAAAAAGTGCTAATCTTAAATAACGTAGAAAAAAAAAGTACTACCTTGGGGGTCATTGTTGATTTTTCAAAAGCTTTAGTCCGTCTAAGCCGTAAAACTTTGAATCTTAAATTACTTGCATACGGTGTGCGAGGTGTCGCCTCAAAAAGGATCGAGAATTTTTTTAAAACATCGTCACCAGTGTCGTAATAAAAAGACAGCGCTCTAGCCTGAAGAAGCTGACATTAGGGTTGCCACAGGGAAGCATCCTTGGACCCCCTCTTTATGACTTATACATAAATGATATAGTAAATATAAACGACAGCGCAGATTTTATAATATACTTAGACGACATCAGTTCTTTTTTTTTCTTTTTTTTTTAGGGGGGGGGGGAGAAATTTGTTTATCAGGTTGTGCGTACGGCGAATACCTTGCTACATGAGATACACGCTTGGACGATTTCCAACTCTTTAGTAATTAATGTAGATAAGACGAAGGCGGTACTTTCTCGTTCTAAAAACACAATTCGTTTATTTAAGGCCTGTTTATACTCCGACGTTGAGCGCAGTGAACGCGGCGTAGCGCAGAACGCGCGCCTTTCATTGGCCGGCGACCAGGATCGAACTCGATATCTGCGACCAATCAGTAACAGTCTGCGCTGCGCTACGTCGCTCACACTGACACTGATTGGTCTCTCTCTCTCTCTCTCTCTCTCGCTCTTGGAGGACGCAATACTGATTTTGCGCCAAATGTGAAGGTTTTTGGTGTTATCTTTAACGAGTACGTGAGCTACGACTCGGAAGTGCTATGCGTAAGGACTATTCAACGGGCGGCCAAAGCTGTGTGCGCGACTGCTGGGCGCGTGCTGATGCCGAGCTTCCACAGTTCTCTTGCAACCTGCATTCTACACCATTCAGATTGCCGGTCTTGGCAGCCTTGTAATGTAAGCTCGTTCTCTGCATGCGCTCTAAACATCGCCCTCAAATATGGCGTCCAGTGAATACCTCCTGACCTCTTAAAAGTTGCGGGTATTGTTTATAAATTTCGACCTATATATTAGCCATCTCAGTCATCATCCTTTTTTGTAACAATCTGTTTTTGTTGTTGTTTTTTTTCCGCTAGAATTACTGTTTTCTTGCGTGGGGAAACACAAGGGAAACAAACCGCTTTCATGTTTTACAGAAACCAATATTTATGTGCAATGCGCAATTTAATACTCACACGATACCATTACTCAAAAATCCTGGTACACCAATTACAGTACGTTTCAGTAATAAACTTATTTTACGTATCGTGTGTCTAAAGCCACAACCAACCTGTCTTTTTTTGTTTTGTTTTGTTTTTTTATCTATTGTTAGTATGAACCAAGGGGTGTCGGCATATTCTGGCCGTTGCCTTGACATTCGGTCAACGCCTCGATCAACAGCAGACTATGGCTTCCAGATGCTGCAGTTTTCGCTACCAAATGTATCCAACAGCATGCAGAGATGTGGAACAGATTTTATAAGTTTTGACAGAAAAGATATTAGATTTCTCTTCCTCTTGTGCTTAACTTTGTTTATTTGAATACGATTATCCCCGTGCAAGAAAATATTTGATGGTCTATGGCATGTTCCGATTTTTTTTTTATGGTTGTATGCTGATGGGGAGGAGAAACTAGTCAACTGTCTGTTGTTTTTTTTCTCCCCCCCCCCCCCCCCCCCCGCCTCTTCACTGGGGAGAAACAATTAAGTTAAAAGTTGAAAGATAAAACGTTTTGAGGAAGTGATTATTTTTTTGTTTCAATCCCTTACGTGATCTTGACTGCGGTGACAAATAGAATGTAAGACATGGCCATCCTTAGGCTTTAGTCACTGATAACTTAAGAAACGAAGGGCGTGCCAAGTTCCGAGCATGGTATGTGTAAACATAACAACTTCTGCACTGCGTTTTTTAAACTCTCCGTGTCTCCGCGGAGAGCAAGTAGGTCCGCTTCTTGCGGAGGGGTTGCGATGACGTCGAACGCCGAGCTCTTTTTAGGCGGACTTTTTAGGGGTAGACCTCAAGGCATCTAGCATTGAGGTCTACCCCTATTCCTCCAATCAGAGCCAATCAGAGCTCGGCGTCATTCTGACGTCACTGGAAATCCTCCTCAAGAAGCAGACTACTTGCTCCCCTCAAAACGGTGGAGCGGATTCTATACTTCGTCTCACCCTGCGATGGACTAAAGGCAAAAGCTATGAACCACAAGATCCAATCACGAGCCACTTAGAAATTGGCTGGTATTTCGCTTCGATGAACGTTACTGAGTGACTCATCAATTTTGCATTGCAAAGAAAGCCACGACATACAGGCTCTTTGCAGTGTCGAAGCTATAGAAATGATGCAGCGCATTTTGATGATGAGCATTATTCGCTCATCTTTAATCAATGTTAAGCATGTCATAGTTTATCGTGGAACGTGATTGGAACTGGCTGCCCGTAGCTTTGGCCTTTAGTCCATCGTAGGATGAGACGAAGTGTACCGACCACCGAAGCATCGCAGATTTGTCCAATCATTGGCCAGTGCCTGGCATTGGTCCTTTGGCCAGTGGCCAGACAGCGGCCTGCCATTGGCCGGTGAATGGCCTTTCTCCGGCCAGTGGCCAATACTGGCCATCAGCCATCGTCCAAACATTGGCCGATGAATGGCGACTCTTTGGCTATTGGCCATAACACCATCGCCAGCCGATGGCCAATGCTTGGCCAAATTTATCGGTGCTGCTTGGGCAATTAGTTGTGTGCGTTAAACCACGCGATCACGCAGTATCCAAGTAAATACACGGGGAAATGCTTAACCGCGAGGCAGAACGCCGACGGCTGATTCGTCTAGCCACTATATAAAGAGTCCCTAGCCCAGCCAGCTTATAGGTTTATTTAGGGTATAATTTACGGAATATCTACGGTGCCGTGTTTTTTTCACGCGTGGAGGAGCCCCGACCGTGGGCTCTGAGCTGTACACTCGACAAAATGTTGGCAAGACTTCTGACCGCCGCCATTGGTTAGCGCCAAGGTCAGGCGTGGCGCTGGCCAATCAGAAATCACGCCGACATTCTCGCCCAGTTATCAGCTTATAGGACCCCAGTAGTGAAGTACGTACGAGTGAGGTATAACAAAGGGAGTGTGTTTCAGACACTAAGCGATCACTGAGACACTTGGTGTTGGACGTCTTACATGTACAAAACGACTTTGACGCCACGCGCAGTCCCTGCCCCTAATAAGGCTTTCTTTCGGCTAAAGTGGGTCATCTAGTACGCACTGCATAGAGCCGTGACTACAGGATGACACGGTTAGGTCGATATTTTTAAGAGATGAAATGTCAATCAAGATGGCCGACGATGCAGTTACGAACAAACTTGCATAAGGGAAAGAGGTTTCATAAACAGACGTTTCATCCCTCCCAAAACATATGTTCTAGAGATTGCTACGTTGTAACGCGCAATATAAAACTTTGTATGAGGTTCTTTGAGACAGCCTTACAGAAAGTCTCAGGGGACATGGCTAAAGGCACTTGAAGTGACTGACAAGGCCACTCCACCCTTTTGTAAGTATAAACCTATAAAATAGTTAAAGCTAGAATTACAGAAGGCCCGGAACAGATGCCAAAGTTTCATAACTTCCCGCTCTCTGATTCAAACGCTATAAGCGATTTTCAAAAAAAAGTTCAAATCAAAAAACGCCGGTTGACGAAGCCCAGCAATATATATGGGAATGAATGGTGTCAGCCACCGGGAACGGGGCCCCATTTTCCCATTCAAAGTTTCACAAAATCACTTTATATGACTTTCTGATTAAGATAACGTTTAGTTCTGGAACTCCGGGCACCTTATCCGAACCGCTAGCACTACAATGCGGAGCGCAGGTTCGTCTGCTTCGTTTGCAGGGGTTGTTGCGACATCAGAACGCCGACCTCTGATTGGTTCTGAATGAAGGATAGTGGGTCGACGTGAAGGCATCTAGCATTAAAGTCTACCCACTATCTTTTCAATCAAAGCCAATCAGATCACGGCGTCTGCAACTCCTGCACAAAAAGCAGACGACTTGCTCTCCCCATTGGGCGAAGCTTGGACTTTCGCCAAAACGTATTAAAAAAAGAAACTTTGTTTATTATTTTTTTTTTAGGTGACAAGTTGTGTTTTCGTGACCGTATTATTACAGCTCTGCTGTTGATGGCTGAGGATGGAAGCGGTGTAGGGGGACGATCGTGCACGTGGGCAGAGAAAGACGCACGTAATGACCGCGGGGGAGGTATATCGCTAACCTCCCCAACGCCCACTAGCGGATACTCTAAGGTCGCACTCAGGAGGCTGCGCCGGACACGCAAGGCGTGAGTGAACGATGTTGACTTCCTGCTCGAGGGGGGGAAGAAAAACTCGCCAGCCTGTTATTACGCTCGGGAAATTCACACCTTGATCGCGTTTCTAAGATTTCTTCTTTTTTTTTCTTGTCTGTTACGTGTTTACAAGGTTGCTTGCTTTCATTGTTTAGTCGAGGTATATTTTGCTTTCTCCCCCCGCCGAGCAGGTGACTGCGCATTTTCTGTGAACGCTCTGGGGAGGGGATGTTTCACGGAGGTGTGCGAATGCTTGCTGGTGGTGTTTTACTTCAAAAAGCGGGCGGAAGCTCTTGTCTTCGTAGTAAGTGGCAGAGTAGTAGTTAGAATGAAGCAGGCGCCTGCCGCGAAGCCAAACTTCTTAGAATAGGCCACCCGTAATGTTACGTACAAAATGGCCGCCTTCATCTCGGTTGCAAACGGCGGCCACCCGCCATGTTAGTCTCCAGTGGCTGCCTCAATCTCGGTTACAAACGGGATCTTGCTTTCGTTTTGCGTTGCTTGAGGCAAATTCAGATCAGTTGGGATCTTTTCTTTTTTTTCGTAAATTTAAGTATCTTTTTGTTGATATTCGTCCGCGCGGCATGTGCTTTCCAGTGCCTCCAAGTGACAGATTGACTAGCTGCGACATTTTAACACATCCGCTTTAAAAAAGAAAAAAAAAAGGAAAAGGAATATACCTTAAAAAGTTTTTACGAAAAATAGGTGAAATTTTTTTATGAATGGCACAGAAAATTTCTAGATCACGGAACGCGTAGGCATGTGAACATTTTAACTTGTATTTTTGTAAATACATATATACTTTCTAATATACTGATTGTTGATAAAAAAAAATCTAATGTCCCAATTTTGTGTTTCTGGAGCTTGCCTTCCCAACTGTAAAAACAACTTCGAATTCGTTTTAAGACGTAGCTAAGACTAACCCAATCAGTTGGCGGCTTAAAAAGATTAGTGTTTTCAAATTCTAAGAATGCTCGTTCATGCTAAGATGAGGAAAAAATTTCTCTACTTGGTCATTTCCGATGTTATGTTTCGTTCACTCTGTAAGAAGTAAATTTCCGATTCCACTCTGAATCCTTCAAGTTATTTCTTCAAGTTCACTTGCAAATAGATAACAGTACCAATTGTTTTTACTTTAAAAAACAATTTTTCTTTGTTCATGACTTCGGGAAAATGTAATAGTAGAACTAACAATGGAAACCAAATATTAGGTTTTCAACTACCATAAATGTTAAATCATCATTCCACTATATTAGATTTATTACAAAATTGTTTCGTAAAACAAAATCAAAACAAAAAATACTTGCGGAAAAAATGGGAATAGCAGTGTTTTGTGAAAAGAAGAAAGATTACATGTAAGCTTATTTTTTTAATTTTTCGAAAATTTATGAACTATTGGTTCTAACTCTCCGGTGTTTGGTGTCATTTCCATCTGTCTTGCAGCATATTCTTTTTTGCTTTGCATGTATCTGTGCCATTGTAGTTGAGGGGGGTGGCATATGGCCTCGTCAGGTTTTTACTGTCTTAAGCTACGGCCCCCGAGACAATGTATCATTGCATCCTTGTCTTAAACAAATTTGTGTGTATTTATGTATGAGAAACGTTGCAGAGTCCCCCATGTCCGCTGCAAATTTCGCGTTTGTATTCTGTAACCGCGTAAAAACTTTGACAACGTGAGGGCAGGAAAGCTTTCCGGGAACTACGAACGATTATTCATCCACTTCGAAAGCTGTTATATCGAGGGACGTGGCGACTTTCACGAACAACCTTACGAACGCGAACGCAATCTGTCCTAATCGTAATCTATTGGAACACAATTCAAATGAGAATCAGCGGTCGTGTATGCAACATAGAAACACGAGTCAAGAAGCACTCTCGTTAACCCGCAGTTTACCTCAGCTGCTGGGGGCTATTTACATTTTGTGTAAATAGCCCACTTCCGGTTTTATTTTTTATTTTTTCTTCTCTACACGACTCGTGAAAGCACTTATTCCCAAAACTCGCTCAACATTTCGTGAGTTTGACGGAGGATTTAAGCCTATACTAAAATAGCGACAGCATTACGAACACCGATATAGTTTGCTTTGGAACGCCTCGTGTGTGTGGAGGCGTTGAGTACAGAACGACGGTGGCGCCATCTTCCGTGTCTGCTATAGCAACACCTTCTAGAAACTCAAGGCCTGCGCACCCGCTCCGTGACGTCACGGTAGCTGGTCCAGCGCACGAAAAAGCGACAGAGACAGAGCGTGCTAGCTAAGCGGACGCAGCCTCCAACAGGAGTGTTTGTACGATTCCTATTTACGCGTGCATGACGAGGGCCCTAATTCAAAGGTTTGTCGTTTATAAACTTAGGAGTGTGAAAACAATCAAACGAGTGAAAGCAATCGTGATAAACATTCTTGAGACTACCTTTCTCTCACATGTTGCATTGACCTTTATAAAACCGAAGAAAACGCTGGTCTGCAATCACAAATATATTCATTGAAAACGCCATTTTTTTATGGCGAAGGAGCATTTTATCTAATTTTTTCATCAATTTTAGTCAATTTTATTGCGATGGCAGGCAAAGGTTAAAATTTACCTCTTCATTAAAACATAAGAATAAAAACAAGAAAGCGCATATCAATTTTTTTTTTTTTTTTTTTGGGGGGGGGGGGGGGGGGGGGGGCACAAAATTTAGCAGGCTTGATTTCTTCGAACTGAAAAAAGCCGCAATAGTTTACTACTAAAAACAGCCAATCATCCTTTTTTTTTTTACGATTTCGAATAAAATAGGCAAAATGAATACGCAACAAAACTACAAATAATGCAAATGGCCACGTGTGCTCGAATAACCAAGGCATGCACATTTGTGGGATTTATGGTTTGTATCGATGTGATCACTATTTAGCATCTACGATTCTAGGAAAGAAAAAAACCTGCAACAAGAGTAAATCGGTACAGAAAAAAAAAAGAACCTGATGGTTTAAAAATATGTTCCTTCGGAATTATAGTGAAGAGAGGGAATAAAAAGTAAGACTCGTGGCACAAACATAGTTATCACCACTCTTTAGACGAGCTGAACACGGAGAACAATATTCTGAGCAAGTATAGCTCAATGCTCAAACCAACAAAATGTTTTAAAAAATTGGTGTGTGTATTCATGTTGAATTAACCTGAGACTGGGGTAGAGAAGAAACATCAAAACGTAGAAAAGACATAAAATAGACATGACGTCTTCGTCATCCTGTCTATTTTCTATATATCTTACGTTTTGATCTTTCTTCTCTAGAATGGGCATTTGGGCAAGTTGGTATGAGTTCATCCTGAAAAACAGCGCGAAAGGGACAAGGACAAGATATAAGGACTACGCAGGACAGCGCTTGTCCTTGTGTAGTCCTTCCTTTTTGTCCCTGTCCCTTTCGCGCTCTTCTCTACCCAAGTCTCAGGTTAAGTCAACATGGTTAATTATTCGCCAGCTCGCCTGCACCCTTACTGTATTTTCTCTTGTGTGCGTATGTTTATACAGCAGGAAGTTATAGTCTGCCTCAGTGGGCTCGAGACACATGCCGCGGGCCACTTCTGGGAAGAACATGGCGTCCGAAGTGTAGCTCAGTTACAGTACACTGTAGCTCAGTACTGCGCTGTGCCGCCATGATTTTCCCAAAAGGCTGCACGTTGCACGTGCCTCGTGCATCGAAGCACCTTACGGTGCTTTTCAAACATGAGAGGGCTTCTTTATTCAACCCAAGATCCCCGGGTTCTGCAGCGCGAGCTTTCGCTCCACGTGCTCCGAGCTGGCGTGCTAGTTGCCCGGTCAGCCACCCATCCCCCTTAAAATGTTTCAAAAGGCTTCGGAAGCCGCAGCTCCTCCTACAAATACCTACTATGCCTCGATGAGAATACATAAACTAGCGGAGTGGTTTAACAGCACATATTGAAGTGCAACGATGAGAGAAAGCCGCGAAACCGCTTGACATACCTTCTAAGAGATCGTAACTTGAAAGTCTTTCTGGATCCATTGGTCGCATCGCTGCTCGTCCGTTGAAAACACCCCGGCACACAACACTTAAAAGATTTAAAAGTAAACATTTGACAGAGATCTGTCTGGTTGGGAGTAATTAATATTAAAAAATTTTAAAAATTTCGATTTTTAAATTTTTAAAAATTTAAATTAAAAAAAAAATTAAAAATTTCGAAATTTTTAAAATCGAAATTTTAAAAATTTCGATTTCGACAACGCATGCATCGTTGACGTTGAGACAAATCCTCGAAAAAGACTGTTCCTAGAATCATGGCACATTCAAACAACGCCACAGAACATCAACAGATCTCTAGGGGCTTTACCATCCGCCTATGTGAATGGGCTTCGTCACATTATTGAAAAAGGCAGAGCCGTAGAAGAAGAAGACCAGACACACGCCGTAGAAGAAAAAGAAAAGGACACTGCTCCTCAACGGCCATAGCCGTAGTCGCCCCTGAAGAAGAGGCCGAATTGGCCTTGAAACGTTGGGTCCCTACAGAAGGGCTTGGTTGGTGTTCTAATTTTTTAAAATTTTTTAATAACACTTAAAAGGTATTGACCCGCAAATTTGCTGTAAACACTCTCGTCGACGGTGGACGAAGTTAAAAGAACAAGGCTCGTGTCTCGTCTCCCAGCAGATCCAGCCACCTTCTGTCTCAACTCCACGGTCTTGCTTTTCCTTGCCCGCGAGCCGTCTGGCATCTGATAAAGTTGCGTCGTCACTTCGCGTGATACTTTTTTTTTATGTTTCATTAGCTCTAGCCATTGCAACCTATGACACGCTTTCCAGCTTCGTTTTAAATGAACACAACAAAGATGACAATGCACATGTGATTAGAAGAAAGGCGTCGCGTGTTTGGGCAATTTGGCGAGCAGCGTCAGCAGCGTCAGCAACGTCATAGGCCTACTTCTTTCGGCCAGTAGGCGTTGTAGCTTCTGCGATAGGCCTCCTGCGTTGCCCAAGGTGCGCTGCGAAAAGGGACAACTTAGCATACAGTGCAACTTAGGCCTTGCTACTATAGTACCAAGTTGAGGGTCTCAAACTGTCATACAAGCAGAAGCGTGCCTGCTCTTGTGCGGAACGCGAGAACACGAGAAAAATGCAAAGAAAAGCAAAAATTCGAACGCTGTCGAAGCACACGTACGGAACGTCTTTTTTTTTTTTTTATTACATGAGCATTGTAATTTCGGCTGTGTTCATTTGAAGAGAAGCTGGAAAGCGTGTTTCGGGCGTTCCAAAGTAGAAATAAAGAATAAAAATAAAATGAAAGCGTCGTGACGCCAGATGTTGTGACGTCACTAAACAGAGATAAGAAACGCGTACCCTAGCGGTGGTGGCATGAATCTGGCACTTTCGAATATCTTGCAGCTTTGAATCTACTCGATTTCGGACGTCCATATGTGTTCTTTTTTTTTTTTTTCGTTCTTCGGCACCACACAAACAAATAAAAAAAAACTCAGTCAGTGGGGTGTAAATAGTGCAAGGCCTAATCAGGTGAGTTTGTATACTACCCAAAACGAGGGCGCCACAGTTTGTTCAAAGCTTTAGCACAGGACGCCTATTGCGACTACAAAACAGGCGTCTCTGCTAGCGTCCGCGAGACGCGACCATTAAATACTGACGCGAAGCGGAGTCTTGGCTTCACATCGCGCACGACCCATAGGCGTAAACTAGCGTCTGTCAGCTCCCCTCCGCGTCTGTCCTCGGGCACTAACAGACCGTTTAAAAGGACGCAACGCGACGACCAACAAAGACGCGACCTAGAATTATCCTATTTCGCTCGCCAGGAGCTCTGCTCAAAACTTGAGAGCTACACGTCTATCGGCGGCGATACGTTTTGGAGGAGCCCTCCTATGGTTGCCTCTGCTGACGTCATTACCTCGCAAACAACAAGTTCGATGGTGTTTGTGATTAGCATGGCGGAAGCTTGAAACCATTGCGCTCTGAAATCAACACTACCAACACCGTCAAAATTGAAGTTCTTACATTACTCTTATTTCTGTCGCTGAGAAAACCTTTGCTCGGCCATCGTGGCAGGCCGACTACAGAGGCGCAAATGATCGCTCTGGTCGCCAATAGACCTATTGCTATATTACCCAAGCATCAAGGAGAATGCAGGGACGCGTTCGTCAACGCTTTATTTTGGGTATTTACTTCAAATCTTTTATACGGGGAAGGCGTGCGCGTGTGGCGCGTGGAACACCAATCCCTGCATTCTCCTTGATGCTTGGAGAATATAGCAAATGGTCTATAGAGAGCATGCACTGGCGGCCGTAGCTGTGTGCGCGGCTGCCGAGCGCGTGCTGAATGGCGAACTTCGGCAGTTCTTTTGCAACGTGCATTCCGCACCATCAAGACTGCCGGTCTTATAGCAGCCTATTAATGTGAGCTCGTTCTGAGCATGCGCTCTAAACATCGCCCTCAAATATGGTTGTTGTTGTTAGCGAAGTATATGCAAACAAAAGAAATATGGCGTCCAGTGAATACCCCCTCAAGGTGCTCGGTGGTGAAGAGTCTCTGCTGGCCCGGGATACTTGGCCGGAGGTTCTGTGGCGCAGCTGGCATCATAAAACGAAGCGCGTAGGCTTTGGTTTCTAGGAGGTATTGGCTATAACCACAGGCAGCTCGAGAAGCGTAGTACGTGACCAGTGTGAAGCAGCTTATTACCCAACGAGGTAGAGACGCTTAGAGCGATCAACTGTGTATCCCGTTCACCGGGCAAAAGTGACCACCACTTGGCTGCCGCCCTGTTGTACGACTTTAACCACTATAAACACGTGACCGTACCAAGTCGTGAGGCTTCTACGCCAAACTGAGCCGAGATTTGTACTGCGATCGCTATAAAGAAAACCTGATAAACTATTTTTTCAATACTGTTAGCCCCATAGATCAGTGTCTAGCTCCGATTAAAACCCGAAATACAACACCGCGTCTTACAGCACCTTGCGGAGTCATTGCGAACCTGCCCGAATTTTTTTCGTAAGAGCAACATTTTGGACTTAAACGAAACGTAACTTATCTCGTCGGTACTGTAATTGAAGATCAAAGCGCAATTATTTGTGCGTGGTACTTGGTTAAAATCTATACGTAAAACTATAAGGTCACGCGTCTAGAGGTCAAAAATGTGCAACATGGCGGCGGCCAATTGGGGGTCACTTTCAGTTGCCACTTCGTCGATCTTGTTGTTATTACCGCTCCGGAGTCCACGAGATGACAGTATGAACGGATGGATAACACCAAACTACGAGTCACGTAGCAAGAAGCGTGAGGGTAATGCGAAGTGCAAGTTCGTCTGCTTGTTGCACGGGGCTTGCGACGATGTCAGAAGGCCGAACTCTCATTGGCTGATCGAAACAAACAAAAAAAATTGTGGTCTCGAGGCGTCCAGCGTTAAGGTCTATACCCACCATACTTTCAGTCAAAGCATATCAGGGATCCGCGTAGATCTGACGTCGTTCTGCGCAACAAGCAGACGACTTGCTCGCGTTCTGCGCATGCGTAGGAGCTCTTCTCTTGCAGAATATGAGATGCCGAACGTGCGTCCAGAGTCCGGTGACTCAGCGTTTTTCATCAAAATTTATAAGCGCTAGAAAGATGCGCAGTTACAGTCTGGCACAGAAGGTCGTAGTCGGTAGTCGACGACAGTCTAAGATGGGCAGGGTGCGGTCAGTTCCGGGCATCTTGTTAGCGATTCGTGGCCAATGAAGTTTCCGCGTCAGACGATAAGAACGTGCAGCGGCCAATCAGGAGGGAGGTTGGGTGAACACAATGTGACGCGTGCCCTGCTGCGTTCGTTGAGCTGTCGGCGACTCTACGAGGGCCAGACCGACACCCCCGAGCATTCCCAACAACATTCGCGTGCGAGGACCACCTGGGCCTCGCGTATGCCTCTATTCCCGTTTTCATCTGTCGGCTTGCGTTTTCGTTCTTCATACTTTTCTTTCCTAACTTAAGCCAACCCTCAATTCAGAGTCACGCCTCACAGCAAAGTGAAAAAAAAAAGAAGAAAAAAAGTGAGATTTAGAAATAGAAAGAGAGAGAGAGACCGAGAACGAAAAAGAGAAAGCGCGAACATTTGGATTCTGTCTGGAATTTTTGGACCGTGTTTTGTTAATCTTGCTGGCCGTCTCGGACGAACAGCACATTCTTCGTTTCAAGACTCAAATCCTGGGCAGACAGTTTTATTTGGGTTTTGTTTACTTTTCCGTTTTTTTCGAGCGTTCAGCGAGTCAGCGTAACCAAGGAAGCGCCCGTGGAAGGTCCGTCGGCTCTTACAATCAACAACGCCGCCCCCTCCGCTGCCGAGTCGCCGAATTCGCGCTGAATATAGGGGCTGACGCCTAAAAGAACGTGCTCGGCTGGGGCGCCAAGCAGCGTGGAGTGTACGTCCACTGCATTGTAAGAGCTATGTGCCTTCGTGCACAATGTTCTCTTAAAAGTCACATCGCGGATTTCACATTAACGAGCTCTTATTTTAGCCGGTGTCACTGTATATCGATGAATTTATGATAGTGCAGAACAAAGGTATTGAGCACGCTCGAAAATATAAGATAACCATTTTTTTTCGTAACTTACAAACACACTCGTGAAGGCAAATGTTTGACGCAAATAAATTATGTATATATAAATAATACATGCACGCAACGGTTATAAAGGATAATATCCTCTTACCGCTGTGTTACCCTAACTTGGGGTCGCAAAATAAGTCGGGAACAAAGAAAAAAAAAAACACGCAAATTTGTGTTTTATGCGGTTGCGTTGATGAAAACTAAGTACAGGTCGGATCTCAATTACATCCAGCCGGACATGTCGGCCTAGGTTTGAGAAACTGCGTTCTACCAAACAAAACTTATTTTAGTCACTCGGAACAGTCATTCCTGCTGGCACATCTCTTCCTTCTGTTTTTTTTTTTTTCCCTTCTTTTTTTTTTCGATGGTTTTAATTTAATTGATTCACTCCAACTGAATTAACTGCCACATGAAATGTCTGCGTCAAGTTCGTGTATAAACAATTGCAAGGATGGCTTCCCGACTGGTGTACCATGAGTGCAAGCATGTGCAGCTTGCGTGTGAACATAGCAAAGACATGGCTGCGGCCAATGGCCTTGCTTGCAATCTTCTATGGTATTCACTGGGCGCCATACTTGAGCGCAGTTTTGACAGCACAAATCTGGGTGGTGTGAAGTGCACGTTGCGGAAACGTTGTGAAAGCTCGACACGATATTGCATTTTTTATGGGTCGCGGTAGCATAGTTTGGAAGTACTCTCTTCCCTGGATACTACTCAAACGTTAATACTCTTGGAAGAGTTTTGTGACAACCTTAAACTTTGATATTCGCGACTCCAGCGACCTATAGGGGACGCCACCCCCAAACAAACATGGCGGCTGAGTCCAGGTCGCGGCGGCTCGGCCGGGCCGCCTGAACAGGTGGCGCGTTCAATTTAACAGATTTTCTTTTGTTTAATGCCCAATTTTATAGGCATTTGAACTGAGACGGTTAAGTGTAGCCGGTGCAGATAAACTTGCAAAGCATAGTTTTGTTTTGCCGGTGTTTTTTTGTTCTTTTCGTGTCAAACTTTCGTTTCGGAGATTTCGTTCAAAACCGAAACTATGGGCTCCGGAGAGACGGTAACATACTAATCAGTTTTGATCGTCTAAGGAAAGCGGCGATGACTATAGAATTGTTCCACAGAGAGTAACTTTTCAGCTAACTCGCATGCCTCGACCATGCGACTTATCTGTCCACGAAATCGAGCTTTTGTGCGTATCCGCGTTTACGAAACAGCTCCAGTCGTCTGCTCGGCCAACAACACAGGCTGCAGGAAAATTTCGAAAATTAAGCAACCGCTTCTTGAGCCAAGGACCCTGTTAACCCGCCGGCGCCCCACTAAGCAGCTGATACTCGTATTTCAATTCAGGTTTTAGTAGCAATCGAGAGGTCATTTTGACGAGCAGGTTATGTATTATATTACGTACTATGGGGGGGGGGGGGGGGGGGGGGGGTCCCACTAAAGCGATATTAGTATATCCTTCGGGTTGAAATATGAGCTCAGTTGACTAGCTATTAGGTGAGCTGCTGAATAAAAGTATATTTGACAGACGGAGACATACTACTTAAACTTAGCCAAATGGTTCTATAGCCGGCAGCACGGAGACAAACTGAAGAGGGTCTTCATTGAAGATCCACGCAGAACCTCTCTGCATTGAACTTTGCTTCGAATCCTGAACGGAGAAAATTAGTACTTTTTTGTGGCCGGTCAACCTGACCAATGTAGACGTATATTACTGCTGGCCTCGACGTCCTCGTAATATAAATATTGGAGGCGTGATAGGTCAAAATGCCGTGACAGCATCTAACATTGCGAGACTTGTCTTCCACCTTTTAAAAACAGATAATTTCCCTCATTCATCATTTGCACCGAGCAGCTAGGTTTTCCTGAATCAAGTAATTGCGAAATCAGCCCAACTCCTTCAGTGTGGTCCAGAGGCTTTTTCGGCGAAAAGCAGCCAAGATGAATAGCCAAAGCACCGACCGGCGTGGGTGGCTCAAACTTGAAGCTAACCGAACACAACCAAACTCAAGAAAAGCAGCTATCGAACCTTCCCATTCACTTGACTGCAACATTGATGTTCCCTCCAGTATCAGTTACCAAGCAGTCGTAACTTTGAACGTGATTCGAGACAGACAAGAAATCAAAAAGTTTTTCCGTGATTCCTCCCCATCCAAGAAATCGAAAGCACGTGACCGTGTGTTGTGGAGTAAACGGGCTTTCAAACACGTAATAGAAGAAAACAATCTACTGAGGCTTCACCACACTAATGATCACTCAGGCAAACTTAAGAAATATTCGGACCTTCGTCAAATTACATTGTTCGCCACCGCGTCGACAACACGTCTCCGCGAAAGCCACCAGAGACGCGGAGGGGCGCGGAGCGACCTGGACCGGCTGGTTCCCGGTTTTCCCGCTTGGCGGCGTCCGTTTTGCTGGAGTCGCGAATAATAGCTAGAGAAAACAAAATATGATAAAAACCTAAAAAAATGTGGTTTTCTTCTTGTTTGTTGGCATTTCGTTTAAGGGCGAAGTTGTGATGTTTTTTATTACTCTTCTGTCCTCATTCAGAGCATATTCACCAATACTAAAATACTAACCGTTCGCTGTGTACGAGTTTCTCTACTCCAACACGGTGGAGCACTGAAATACATGATCTTGTCAATTATTCCGACTAAAAAAAACTGAATTTCTAGTTATCTTTTCTTTGTAATTGTTACGTTGCGTGACAAGGCAAAACTAGAAAGACTGCAAAATAATTAGCCTCTTCTTTTGTTTCCGGAAACTATGCTGTCGATTTCAGTGCGACGCACACAAAATATATTTCAAGATGGAAGTTGACCGAAACTCGCAGAAAACTTCGTTTGAAGTTTCTTCGTAGCATTTACCATTTGACAGTTGGCAGGCACATAAAGATACTTGTCCATAACTTTTAATCTGACTGTGTTTACAACACTCTAAAGCGACAAAAATTTTCATACAAAAGCAGAGATTTCTTTTTCCAAGAACTAATCGATTGCCTTCGTCTTAGGGTGGTGTGCTATCAAATGATGTCTTTTTTCCCAGGTTAGATTAAACCCCGCGTGATTTCTTTTATACATTAGCTTATATTCCATTGCATAGTTTATACGTTTGTTTGTACGTCATTTGTTTTTCCTGCGTTTGAATGATTGCTCCGCCGTGGAGCAGAGGTCTGACTGACATTGTTGGCATTTTTGTGCGCATATCCCCCAACTGTAACGCCTGTTTAGACGCTGCGGGTATCGCATGAATATATAAATAAATTAGTGACTGTTGATAGTCGTCTTAATAGATCTATTGCTATACTATACCCAAGCATCGAGGAGAATGCAGGGATTGGTGTTCCACGCGCCGCACATGCTGGCCTCAGCAGTAGTAAAGGCCGGTTCAGACTAGTTCAGACACTTGCGTTTGAGTGCGTTTGACTGCGTTGCGTCGAGAACCGAAAGCGAGTCACCGGCACATCTGTGCATCATATGAAGCGTGGAATCTAGTTCAAGGAATCATCTTGGCACGCGATATAAGCAGCAGGGATGTCCTGGTTTCTCGCTGCCGCAACGCAGTCAGACTCAACTGTCTGAACCAGGCTTTACTTTTCTGAAGGAAATACCTGAAACAAATGGCATCTGGCACGCGCGTTCGTCAACGCTTTATTTTGGTTATTTACTTGGAATTTTTTATACAAGGAAGGCGTGCACGTGTGGCGCGCGGAACACCAATCGATCCCTGCATTATTCTTGATGCTTGGGTAATATAGCAATTATGCCCTACTAAAATCTCAATTAGCAATATATATTTTAAAAGAAACCTTGTCTGCCCCTTGCGTTATTTATGTGTAACTGGTGATATCATTTTACCTCCTAGTATTTTTTAATTTTTTATTTGCAGTGACTACTTGTGAACTGGATTCTTTAGAATAATAACATTTATTAACTCTTTTATTTCTCTGTACAGTTCGTGTGCCTGCGTTCAGGTGTTTCACGCGAGCACGTGCTTCCTTTTCGGCATACCCTGCGACCCGGTGTTTTACAATGCCGAACAGCGAACAAAAAAGCCTATTTCCGCGGACTGGCTCAAAAGTTGGCGTATTTTTTTAGTGTTGTCCTCCCGTGTCGGTCTATAGGGCGGTCATGGGAACTTCGTACCGTCAAATTCAGTGATAACAATACAAAAAAAAGAGTATTTCATTACTGAACGAAGATGTGACAACTTAAATTAAGGGCCGATCATCTTGCCAAAGGCAGACGTCATGAATAAATGTACAGCAAACTAATGAAATATTTCTTTAAAACTATTTCGGGTGTTTTCTTTTTTATTCTCGATAGGTGCACCTATATCAGTAATTTAGAGAGCCGTCACTAAATTTCTAATTTAAACAATGATGTTAAGAACAAAAAAAAATGTTTGTGCACACGAATTGTGCGAAGATACAGAAGTCTGTTATTGCCTGTTTGATCTGGTGGACAACAATTTCGCGTGTATGTGCGCATGACAAAGAAACAATGTGCACTGGGAAGCGTGGCGGAACTCTGACGACCAAGCACGCAGAACGTCAGAAAACCGAGTAGTGCATCAAATACAGTTTTTTCTATTCAAATAAGAATCAATTAGCAAGAGGCTTGCTTATCTGCAAATTGACTTGACCGGCACACTGTCGAGAACAAACCTTCACCTAGACCCAGACTATGCCAGTATAGCCAGGTATAGGGAGTATTCACTGGACGCCATATTTGTGTGGTACTGTTTAGAGCGCATGCTCAGAACGAGCTCATATCAATAGGCTGCTAAGACCGGCACTCTCGATGGTGTGGAATGCACGTTGCAAAAGAACTGTGGAAGCTCGCCATCAGCACGCGCTCAGCATTCGCGCACACAGCTATTGCCGCCAGTGAATACTCCCTATTCGAAATTGTTCGCTTGGTTACACGCTGCTTCAGGCCAGGTTTGACCTTATTACAAAGTCGAGTGCAGAGTAGAGACAAAAATTGTTGTTCAGTCCTTCCTGCATGATTGTTCGCCTAGATCCAGTGTTGAGGGTAAAGAGTTAATTTTTTTTTTCGGTAACGCAGTAACCTACTCGTTACATCTTCAAGACAGTACCGGGTAACGTGTTTACGTTACTTATATCGAGTAAAGTGTAATGGTAGTTACTTTTTCTTCCCGACTTAAAAAAAACACTTCAAATTTTCTCGTGTTTCTAGGCGCAAAGTCATGTGAATTTTTTAGTCTTTTTTTTTTTCTTTTGCGTTTTTCTGTGCGTTTTTTTTTTTTCGTGCGAATTTAGGTGAAACTGTTAAAAAAATATGAAGTAATTATGTTAAGTTTCTGCGTGAACATAATGTTCCTTGAAATGTGGCGCTTACGCATGCTGGAAAACTCAAGAAAAGTAAAAAGTGTTAATTAAAAACAAAAATACCACAAAAGCAACGTGCTTTACTTTTTATCGGTAACGAAAATGATGACGCGTTCCTTTCATTTGCGAGTAACGAGTAGCGTACTTCGGTACTTTATTGGTAACGCCTACAACACTGCCGCATCGCGGTGCTGAGTGGAACAATATACGTTAGGAAAACAAGCGTTGGGGTTGTTCCTGTGTGTTTCTCTAAAGGGCACGTACGCGATATCTTAAAAATATTGGTTTTCACTTGCGTCATCATATATATATATTTTATGACATATGGGATTTCACAATATATATCGCGACGGGGTGCGAATTCCATGACTTTATGCATCATATGAAAAACTTTCCATAAATAGCGCAATTACAATTCGACTTTTAAGGCTGGTGCTAAGTTGCTAGCATCCACTAGAATTGTGCGTGGCCTGCCTCACATCGTGACATCCTTTCGATTCAGATGAAACAATCTAAGGTACATAAATGGAAGTTGAGTTGTGTTAACACAACAATATTAATGTCAACATTTTTTTTCTTTATTGTTAGGGTGAAATAGAATAATGCAAATTTATGTTTTGGATAGCTTAAAATAAAAGCGGATTGTATGAACGATGAAGAACTATAAGTTGCACGTTGAACTAGACCCTATATGCTTTAGCGTTTCAACCCGGTTCGAACCGGTTTGAGCCGCTATTTTTGCACTCCGTGACTGAACCGGAACTAAATCTGAAGCCGTGACCCCAAACCCGAACCGATAAAAGTTTTGATCCGATGCTCTGGTCTAAGGTAATATAGCAAAAGGGCTTCTCAAGCGGATACACCAGCGAGGCCAAGCGCTCCGCTGTTTTTCTTCGTGCCGATGAGCACTGTATGTGTGTTACTACTTCCTGTTGTAACTAGCCCTTCTTTTTACAGTGATTGGTCACTGCACATATGTCGTTTCACGGATGATTGAACCAAAAAGTGATTGGCCGAAACAATAAGAAGACGGCAACAATGATGATGCTTCAAGCTATCAACTTCTAAGTGTTGGGCTACAAAGAACGTGCGTAAAAGTAACAAGGTTCTTCACGACACACTCGCACGTGGCTATGACCGAGTCGCGAATAATAAGAAACCACGTATTCCTCAAAGTGGCGACGTAAGTAACGTCGTTACTCGCATCGTTACTTCGGAAAAAAGTAATAGAACTACAGTTACAAGTTACATTGGACATTTTACAGTTACAAGTTACATTGTAAAGTGTTACTAGCCCAGACTGCTAAATGCAGCGGGCGCGTGACCAACTGATTTCTTAAAAGTAACAAGGTTCGTAAAAGTAACAAGGTTCTCCGCGACACACTCGCACGTGGCTGTGAGTCGCAAATAATGAGAAACCACGTATTCCTCAAAGTGGCGACGTAAGTAACGTCGTTACTCGCATCGTTACTTCGGAAAAAAGTAATAGAACTACAGTTACAAGTTACATTGGACAATTTACAGTTACAAGTTACATTGTAACGTGTTACTAGCCCAGACTGCTAAATGCAGCGGGCGCGTGACCAACTGATGTCTTAACCTGTCACCAACTATAGAATGATCCATTCATAGGCCTCTCGTACAAAACAGTTTTTTTAGTAAGACAGAGCCCCTGAAACTAGAAGATGTCAGATTCCATGTGGAGCTATAAACTATACAAAGCTATAAAACTGCCTGGCTGTACGTTTGAAGTGGTTGTCGGGGGTGTTCCAAAAGAACAAAACGCTACCGCGAGAATAATCGTATAGTTTACGTAAGTCGGATGCTGGAGTTAGCGTACCACCACCGGGGCCACGCGATCTCGGCTCCTTCTTGGGCCAGCTGTGGTGGCATTCCAACACGCCGGTGCGACGCGGGTGAGAGCCTCTTTTCCCCCTAAATCAGGAAAACGCCGCCGCATCCTACCGTTCTGTGCAAACGTCGGCAACCTCACATTTGCTGCGCAGCTTCATCGTTGGGGGCGCTGTAGGCAGGAAGTGACGTAATTTTCTAGCGTTGCTGCTAATCAGAAAAGAAAAAAAGAAACGAAGTGAGGATCGCTTGGTGATAGTTAAGGGGAGCGAATGGGCTTAGAAGGGCGGGAGGAATCATGTTTTTGTCCTTTTTAGACTTAAGCTAGGTGGCGCAAGCTACTGTCCGTTACAAAGGGTATAGCCATTAACATCCATCCATCCGGTGTGCAGTTCTTGCGGAAGTTACGGAATTTTCCAAGTGCCGAACTTGTGCACTAGTTATCCTCTGCCGAGTATCCAACACCGCGCATGCGTCCACTGCTCGGTGACTAAGCATTTTTTTGCCCGTGAGAGAAGTGCTGGAAGTAGAGGTGTGTGGATACTGGTTCGAATTGAATGGCACAGTGTGGCTGCTAGCTTCAGCAGCGTAAAGAGAGCGGGCACGTCGAGTATTTTTATTGCACTTCGACAGCTGCAAATGACGCTGAGCTTTTCGATTCGAACCACTATTCGCACACCCCTAGTCTTAAGCAAATCGAAATCTATAAATGTGGCGTGACATTGCACTTTTAGCTTCTTTGTGCGTTTGCGCGTGGCTCTGACTGCGCCGTGAATTATTATGAAACAAATTGTGGTTCGAATTGTATAGCGCATCATCATCGCTAGCTCCTGCACTGTTGAAAGAACCGGCCGTCTTGGCTTTTCCTTGCATTGTAAAGGCTATCAATGACGTAGCGCTATTCGATTCGAACCACTATTCGCACAACCGTAGAAACAAAAGTATAACATATTGAAGCCAGGAATCCTGGCTTCAATCCCCACTTCTGCCCGTTTCGATCTGGATGAGCATCGTACCGGCGTGCAGTCGTGTATCACCACTGCGTGGTGCACGTCAAAGACCCCAGGCTAGCAGTCGTATTGCACTGGCTGAACTGCTCATCTACAGCTGGGAGACTCGTCACCCCTGTGAGGCAGACCAAGTTCTAGGCTGTATAAACATACACAACCCAATTTTTTTTTCGGCCGTGTGCGCTCGTCAACAATTAATCTGTCGACGAATATTCGATTCGCGTTCGTGGACAATGAGTGCCGCGGCGGAACTTATCATCACTTGATAATGACAATTCATATGGTGTGCTTAAGAAGCACGGTGGAAGCTTGGAGTCATCGCACCGGTGCCCAAGCACGTCATGACCACGTGATTTCTCATTTCACATTTGAGTTGATATTGATATTGATATTTATTTTGGCTCAGGGGCAGGAAAGATCAGAGGAGGAAGGCTCTGGAGGAGGAAGGCTTTGGAGGTGGAAACCTCAAGAGGACTAAAGCCAAACAGGAAAAAAATTAAAAAGCGTTTCATGGTCCCTTTAAGCTAAAACTAAGTAGGGTTGATACAATTCAATACAGACACAGCAACTCTGGCCAGTGGCAGCTATGTTAACTACGGCTTCTTGCTTCGTGATTGGTCAGTATCGCGTATCAACTAATTCCTCAATCTCATTGGCTGCGGATTGATAATAAAACGCCCGGGGCCCTGACCACACCCTGCGCTTTTTAAAGTGTTTCTGTAACTATAACGAAGTTGCAGGCTTGACGAAAAATAATCCCTGGAGAAGCGGAACAGGGGGACGAAGGAAAAACACAAATCTCCAAGCACAGCTAAGTGACTGATGCGCGACCGAAAAAAATCCGCCTGGTCCTGGTATCGAACAAGGAACCTCTCCATTTCCAGTGGAGCGCTCTACCTTTGCATTAATTGCATTATCATAATAACCTTACATTGCTGGCCGTTTACTTCTGTTGATATTTGACTGCGTGGCAGCTGATAAAACCCGTTAGCTTTTAGTGACGTCTAACTCCTGGTTAGCTCAGTTGGTAGAACGCTCCACTGGAAATGGAAAGGTTCCTTGTTCGATACCGGGACCAGGCGGATTATTTTCGGTCGCGCACCAGTCACCTAGCTGTGCTTGGAGATTTGTGTTTTTCCTTCGTCTCCCTGTTCCGCTTCTCCAGGGACTATTTTTCGTCATTGTTGTCCAGCTCGCTTGCACCTTCGCATTATTGGCACTATCATAATTCCAGGCTTGCAGGGATGGACAAACATCACTTCGAAGCGAATAATGCAGTGTTCTCACTGTAGCTTCAACACAGTGAAAATCATACTTTTAGCTTCCAGTCTAGGTGGCGCAACCTACCGCCCGTTATAAAGTGTACAGCCGTTAGCATTCATCCATCCATTCATCCATCCATCCATCCAAAAAGAGCCAGTATCCAGCTGCTCTCCCTTGCACTCTGAAGGCTAAGAATGATGCAGCGGTTTATAAGTCCGACCGGAGTTGACACCGGTCGGACTTCCCGCTGAAACCAATGAAACAGTGCCAAAAGCGCATCGTCATGGCGCTCGTTTTCGTTCTGGGTTTGCTCTGGAAAAA
This sequence comes from Ixodes scapularis, assembly GCF_016920785.2. Classification (NCBI taxonomy): domain Eukaryota; kingdom Metazoa; phylum Arthropoda; class Arachnida; order Ixodida; family Ixodidae; genus Ixodes; species Ixodes scapularis. The sequence continues at coordinate 10,954,846 of NW_024609837.1, forward strand.
AGCTAATAAAGGCATGACTTAACGAGTTAATGAATTAATGAGTTGCCAGGAAAAAGCTGAGACGCATCTTCGTCGTGGAGGGAAGAAGAGTACACATCTGGACATCGGAACATCTAGGCGACACGGAGGATGCAACAACTCCCCGAAGCTCGTCCATGGGAAACGCGGCGTTCAAATCTGCTTCGTCGGTACCTTATCCGAACGATCAGCAGCTTTTCGTTCTCCTCTCGACTGGGGCGAGGAGGACTCGCGAGGAGCAAAACAATCCTCTTTGTGGCTTTGCGGGCGTCGGTTACGTGGGAACGTACTCCCACCATGCCGGGCCGCCGCTCCTTGCGAGATCGCATTAGCCGAGACCCCCTTGATCGCATCACGCGGCAACTTATTACGGACGAGGATTAGAAGGGCGCACCGCTTGAGTCATTAGAGGCGGATGTATGAGACGGCTGGTGACGCTGGAAGGGAGTTATCAAAGAGTCACTTGAGTCACGTTCCCTTTTTTATTTTTTTTTATCGAAATTTTAGTTGTTACATGCGCATGCGCGGGAGAGTGACGAGGAATTTTCTTGGTGGATTGGGAACATACACGTACGCGCTACTGAAAACAAAAATGCAGCTAAATAGTGTTGCTGGTTACTCGGACGAAAAGTAACTGTGTACATACATTAGTTTTCTACTGAGATTCAAAATGAACGCGCTACTAATCAGCTCAAACCGAACGAGTTACTTTCGCAAAAATCTAATGTGCCGTTTGTTTTTTTTTTCTTTTTTTTTACAGTAGTTTTTTTTCTTTATATTTTTTGTTGTTTATAATGCCTCGCTTTTCAAGGCATTCGTAGGCATCTTTTTCTTAGGGTGACAGGTCACTCTATATTAGGTGCAATTAGATTGCCTACACGACTTATACAATCTGCTGAAGTTCTGGTATATTTATGGAACAAATCATATCACCGTTTTGTTCTCTTCTTCATGGGGAAAGATACGATATTCTAGTACAGTATATAACGATATTCTGTGCTAGAAAAATAATGGTAGCTCGTTTTGGACGCTTCGTTCACGACATCCGATAACGATACGACGGACGCGCACAGGCGCCGGCGGATTATCGGAGGCCGTTATCGGAAGGATAAAACGATCGGCTAAAACTGCCTATTAGGGAGTGTTATGGCAGATTGCTGCGCTCCTATAACAATGCCCCACACTGCGCAAGAACCGTCGCGCTGGTAGCGGCCATTATGCGTGCAGGTATACTGGGTATCTTTATAGGAAACAATAATCTAGTAAACTTTACCATTATGTCGGTGCCATCCGCGCGCTTATGCGGTGTTTCGATCAGGCGCATAATGAACATGTTTTGAAATTCGCGTGCCCATTTTTGGAACGTTGGAACTCTTGCACAATGGCGGAACAAGTGACGTCGTGGAGCGTGCAAGTCATTCCATAAGATAGCGAACTTCGGAGAGCGGCCAACACTACCAGCCAACGAGCCAGTTAAACAGTGTCATAAGTGCAACGTCACTGCTATCATCACCTTTTTTTGTGAGTGTGTTTTTCCTTCCACTAAAACCAAGCGCATAAAGGGTGCCGTGACGTGGCGATTTTTGTCCTCAATTGTGCAGGGATTCCACAGCCACGAAGAGAGGGCAGTATATGAAAAGGGGTCTATACTGCCCGGGGAATATATATATATATATATATATATATATATATATATATATATTCCCCGGGCAGTATAGACCCCTTTCCATATACTGCCCTCCCTTCGTGGCTGTGGAATCCCTGCACAATTGCGGACAAAAATATATATATATATTATATATACAACACGGGCACTTCACACCATCGTACGTGGTCTCCGAGGACGATATAAACGAATATGTGCAGATGAATGAACCGTACTTAATCCAATGATTCAAAGAATCAAAGTTTTCAGGAACCCGCCGAAAGCCAAAAATCGGCGGAGCCAGGACTTGAACTCTGGGCCTCCCAATGTCCGGTCGGGTGTGCTAACCTCTACACCACTCCACCTTGGCTTTCTGGCGTTTCCTACCTGTCTTATTATTATTAATGCACAATAATGCACAAGAAACGAAATGTATCCAATCGGAGGTGTTCTGGACACACACGCCGCCGCGTGGAACGCGGTACGACGCTTAGTGTCACGGGGTACGTGCTCGTTTGTGCTCCATATATATATATATATATATATACCGGGCGTTTTTGTGAAGACTTTCAAAAATCGTAAAAATTAGGGCGTTCCAAAAAGAAAAAAAGAAAAAGAAACTGTCTTCGGAAACGAACTACCAGTTACGGCGGACGTCAGGAATTGCCAAAAAAAAAATTACTAATTAGCCAACTAATTACTTAAAAATTGTTAATTAACTTTTTAATTAGTGAAATAGACATATGGTTCCAATTAGAAAGTGGCTGAGCGTCATCGAAAACCACTAAATCAGTCATTTTCAGAAAGACTTTAAGCGCTTGAGAAGAGTAGTAGCGCACTAAAGTTACCAGTCGTGGAGCAGGTACAAGGCTCGCAATTGCACGCGCTGCCCCTGCCCCCCCCCCCCCCCCCCCCCCCCCCCCGAGCGACACGCGCTAGACGCCCAAAAGATCTGGGTGTGCGTATGCCGCAGGGATGGGCAGTATTTCACATACAAGTATTAGAAATACGTATTTTAAATACCTTGTGTATTTTGCATTTGTATTTAATTACAAATTGGGTAATGTATTTGACGTGTGTATTTAAATACTAAAACGGGGGTATTTCAAATACAATTGTAATTAAATACAATTTTGTTGGCGATAATACATCCCTCAAATTTATTGTCACTGTCCAGAGCAGGAAGACAACTACGTTCAGCACCGAATGCAGTGTCTCTCAATCAAGCGCAAGCGTTTAGTGACTTTGTGATTATGGTGCTAGTCCAGGGCAAGAATAGTGACGAAATCGACGTTCACGGGCAGACTGGCTAAATAAGTGCCTGCGACAACTTGTGAGGCTTTCCAGCCTGTTTCCCATCCATATTTTTGCATGGAACACCCTAAATGCGCGGGTCGTCTAGATTTTCGCAACTGGTGCGAGTTGCAACAATAAAAAATTCTCTAGCTAATGCTGCGCGTCTTGGTCGTCTCGGTTCTTTGTTGGTCTATACCAAAATGTAATCGACAAAAAAAGTTGCTTGAAGCTCTGTACTTTTTTCACCTATTACGTCCAAGCTGATTACATTTTTTTGTGGTTATATTTCTATTACGTTACTAGAGCCTCGCACACTAACTCCCGAGTGTGCGATGCAAAATTAGAATGAGATACCCAGAAACCCGTTGCAGGTGCCCTGAAGTCGCTGACGCAAATTTTGAAGAATGTATTTGGAAAAGTATTTGGAGGAGACCAAATACATTTGGTTGTATTTGTATCTTGTACTTAAATGCTTTTTTTAGAAATGTAATGTGATTTGTAATTAAACACATTGTTGACGAAGTATTTTTTATTTGTATTTCGATACATATTTGCATGTTTTTGCCCATCCCTGGTATGCCATAACGTCTGGTCGTTGGTTATTCGTGTTGCCTCGCGTTTAGTTACATCTTCGGGGAAAACATACCTAATATTCAGATTCACGGGATAAAAATGCCCTAAAAATCTTCTCAAACTCGTTTTTTTTTTAAACACCATCATCTTTGTAGCTCCCCACTTTCAATTGTGTATAAGAATATTGGGTTGGATGAACTCGATTGTAATCTCATACCAACCTCAGCATTTTTCAAAACTCTCAAAATCCAACCCCCCCCCCCCCCCCCAAAAAAAAAAAAGAAGAATGTCTGTGAGATCTTGAAAAGATTAGTTCGGTAATATAGAATAACAAGATTAATAAAAATAAAAATCTTTCCGCTTACCAAACTTGAAGCTATTCACTATTCAGCCGGACGAACGAAAACACACAAAAAAGTATTAAAAACTACAACGTACAACCCCATTAAAAAAAAATGAGTTTGTAAAATATTAAAAAGAACTAACAGCGGTCCGATCTTGTAAAGCCCTCTCGACTGCAGTACTCGGTCGTGTTGCGGAGAAGCCAGCCTCGGGTCTGGTCGAACGACGTTTGCCTTTTTTTGGCGACCGCGTGCGTTTGCTGTCGCCCTATTTTGAAGAGTTCCCTCGTCGTGAACTGGCGAAGAGGATATCAAAGAGGGAAGGGGAAAACAAAAAGAAGATAGAAACGGGGGGTCAGGAAGTCGTGTTCTCCGTAACAGCGTTACAGCACGGCGAACACACAATGCGATCACGCTCAATTGGATTAACGGAGGAGATGGGGCGGCCTATCTTGGCTTCGGCCTCCGGGGAGGAACGTTTTTATTTAAAAGTGGCGGGACAGCGCCCGAGCGCTTAGGGAGATACAGAGGGAGACGGGGGTAAAGTAGCACCGAGATTTATGGGCCCCAATTTAGAGCATCCCAACCATCAAATATATACATTTTTTTTTTATTATTATTGTTTTTTTTTTTTTTTTTACGCGGCGACACATAATGCAATCATAGTTCTTTCGTTGACGTCCCTCGGTTTCGTTGACGATTTATTTGTCTTTCGTTGACACAAAAAGTGCCGATGTCTTCAATATGTTCTCTTCTGTTGAACTATACATTGCATCGTCTTGTTCGTTTCTTTTTTTTTTTATTGGGTAGAGGAACATAAATTGTCTTTATTCACTTTTCTTTCTTTCTTTCTTTCTTGTGTGTGAATAGCGGTCATTTGGGACGAAAGATCAGCTCCGTTTCGATGTCACATTCAACTGACAACCTCAAGGTTGTGCCCTTAACTGTAGATAACTCGATCGTGAAACGATAATTATAACAATGTAAGTGTGTACCCTTACACAGCGGAAAACCAGCTTGACTTAAAATGGTGTCTTTTGTACTCACTTCACTGGCATTCTGCGATTAGAGTACAGTGGAACCTCCAGCGCACCCTCTTGAACGTGCATAAGACAGTTGTTCTTTTACGAATGCGCAATGAGTTAACCACCGTCCCGATAAAGACTCAGACATCGAGACCCACAGCACAGACATGGTGTTCTACAGCTAAAATGTCCCTCTCACAATGTGCTGGGGTCGCATCCCAAAACGTCCTGCCATACGAGGCTGAGAAAAAAAAAAAAAAAGATTTTAGTTTGTTCCGTCTATGTATTCGTTAAATATGTTCGCTGTACGACACCGTTAGCGCGAACCCGACATCGACGCCCTTCTGAATTCTACTCCAACACAGTATTGCCGCGCGCAAGGCTGAGAAAGCAACGCTCGGTCGCGGTCCTCCAGAAAGCTCCCGTTTATTCATGTACCGCCCGTAACTTCTATCATTTATCCTGTTTTTGTTTTCTAGAAAGTGCGTGTTCATTCTCGCCCCGATCACGCGACGCTCGAACCGCTTTCGCCGAATCTTCGAGATAGCGACGCACTCTAGATAAGAGGCCGCCCGCGACCTTGTCGAGTCAGTCTCGCCCCAGCGCTCGATTCTGCTGACACGCCGACTTCGACGCCCGCGACGCTCTGCTTTCTTCTGTTTCCTTCTTTATTTTTTGGCACAAGTTCGCCACATTAAACGTTTATTTATTTCTGTTTATTTCTTGTTTATTGGTCACGAATCACCACCCGTGACATTCTGGTGGAGGTGCTGGGTAACGCATGCCCCTGCCGCGTACCCCTCCGAGGTCCCGCAGTACAAGTCCGGACCCAGCCTCCCGAGGACCCGACGAAGACCAGATCGAGACCCGGTCAAGTCGCCGCATCCGAGGTCTACCCCCGGAACACGAACTTCTGCCGCCCAGGACCAAGCAGCCAACAAAGCCGACGATGGCCAACCAGTCGCCGACGCCCGTCGCTCCTGCCATCGTCTACCTGCCCGCCGCTCCCCGTATGCCGACATCTTTCCACGGCGAGATCCACGAGGATGTCGAAGACTGGATCAAGCACTACGAGCGTGTGGCGCGCCACAACGGATGGACTGCGGAGCAGTGCCTCCAGAACCTCTACTTTTCGCTGGAGGGTACTGCGAGGCATTGGTTCGAGAATCACGAGGCTTCGCTTACGTCGTGGGACATCTGTGTGGCCGAGTTGCAGCGGACGTTCGCCACCCTACACCGACGGGAGAAGGCAGAAGATCTCCTCCGAATTCGAACGCAGGGACCCGACGAAAGCGTCACAAGCTTCGTAGAAGATGTCCTCCGCCTGAGCGCCCGTGCCGACCCACGAGCCACAGACGACAAGAAGCTGCGGGTCCTCATGCGCGGGGTGAGAGACGACATCTTTGGAGGCCTCGTGCGCAACCCGCCGGGCACCGTCGAAGCCTTCGTCACCGAGGCGACAAACATCGAGCGCGCCCTCCAAGCGCGCGCTTCCCACTACCAGCGACATCCATGTCCAAGTGTCGCTGCAACCGCGCTGCTTGGCGGCGAGAACGCTCCTGGTACGGACATCCGCGAAATTATCCGGGAGGTCGTCCGGGAGGAACTCCGCCAGTTGCTGCCAGCCGCAAGTCGTCCAGCGACACTCTCCCTTGCCGAGGTTGTGCGCGAGGAAGTACAACGGGCGCTCCAACCAGAGGTTCCCGTCTCCACGGTGGCACTGGAGGAACCGACGTTGAGCTACGCTGCCATAGCCCGACGACCGCCGCGAGCTCCCCGCCAAGCCACGGCGCCACCCCGAAGAGACGTCCCAACGCCGCAGTATCCCCGACGACAGGAAGATCAGGCGCACGTTCACCCAGACCGACCTGCGCCGAGGAAGACAGACGTCTGGAGGACGGCCGACCGACGCCCGCTGTGTTACCACTGCGGGGAAGCTGACCATGTGTACCGCCGATGCCCATACCGACGACTCGGGCTGCGCGGATTCCACCCAAACGACCCGCGCCCCCGGTATGGTGAACGCCCTCGGGAGATCGACGAGTACCTGCGGCGACCCCAGCCCCCCGAGCCTGCGTCCCGCCGAGAGTTCCGGTCACCATCGCCGCGACGTCCAGCTTCGCCGATGCACCGACCCCGACGTGAAAGCCTGTCGCCCCTTGCTCCACGCCGGGGAAACTAGGCGCGGCAACCCCTGGAGGTGGAGTTGCCGAAGACGACCGACGCCAAGATCCTCCACGAACGTCGGAGGGCCCCCACTCGAACGCTACCGGAGACCGAAACGACGCTCCTGAAACGGTGTCCAACAACCTAAACGTCATCATCGACGGCCACGACGCATCGGCACTCGTGGATACCGGAGCAGACTACTCAGTTTTGAGTGGGAGGCTCTCCCGCCGCCTTCGAAAAGTCACGACGCCGTGGGATGGACCTCAAATACGAACCGCCGGTGGGCACCTCATCACACCAATCGGGCGATGCACCGCTCGCGTCGAGATCCACGGTGAGACGTGCCCTGTAAAGTTCGTCGTTCTGCAAGACTGTTCGAGGGACGTTATCCTCGGAATGGACTTCCTCTGCGAGTATGGCGCCGTCATCGACCTCGGAGCAAACCGGTTGACGCTGCGAAAGCCTGTTTCACCACCGGAGGAACCCAAAGCGACGTCATCTGCGGTCCGAGTCCTCGCCAGCCACGTGAACTTACCGCCGCGGTCGAGTGTTTTCGTACCCGTCGGGATCACCGAAGATTTCTGCGGCGAAGTTCTGCTCGAAGGAAGCCTCCAGTTGCTTCTGGGAAGAGGAATAGGCGTCGCAAGAGGAGTTGCTGAACTTCAGGATGGCCGCACTGTGGTCCTCGTCACGAACTTCCGAAACGAAGCGCAACACCTCACAAAAGGTGCAGCCGTGGGCCAGGTCGAGGAACTCCAAAACTCCGCCGCTGTCGCCGCCATTACTGACGAATTCTCGCCACCTCAGCAAGACAGTGCGTCGCCAGCGCAGCTCGACATTGACCCTAAACTCCCGGGCCCGAAACGACGACAGTTGATTAACCTTCTCGCCGAATACCGCGACTGCTTTGCCACGTCGTCGAAGGTGCGCCAAACCACCGTTGCGAAGCACCGCATCGTTACCGAGGACGACGCGCGCCCTGTGCATCGATCGCCATACAGAGTCTCCGTTAAGGAAAGGCAGGCGATCCAGGAGCAAGTTCAAGAAATGCTGAACGACGACATAATTCAACCTTCAAGCAGTCCTTGGGCCTCTCCAGTCGTACTGGTTAAGAAGAAAGACGGGACGCTTAGGTTCTGTGTAGACTACCGGCAGCTGAACACGGTGACGAAGAAAGACGTCTACCCACTCCCCCGCATCGACGACACTCTAGACCGGCTGCGCCACTCTCGATATTTCTCATCGATGGACCTGAAGAGCGGCTACTGGCAGATCGAAGTCGACGAAAGGGACCGAGAAAAGACAGCCTTCGTCACGCCGGATGGACTGTACGAGTTCAAAGTGATGCCCTTCGGACTGTGCACGGCGCCAGCAACTTTCCAACGTGTCATGGACACCGTACTGGCAGGACTGAAGTGGCAGAGCTGTCTCGTCTACCTCGACGACGTCGTCGTGTTTTCCAGCGACTTCGACGAGCACTTGCGACGACTCCGAGCAGTTCTCCAAGCCATACGGACCGCCGGACTCACCCTGAAGCCGTCAAAGTGTCGGTTCGCTTATGACGAACTGAAGTTCCTCGGCCACGTGGTTAGTAACGAAGGTGTCCGCCCAGACCCCGAGAAGACTCGTGCCGTCGCAGCATTTCCAGCTCCAAGAGACAAGAAGGCCGTCCGAAGGTTCCTTGGGCTATGTGCCTACTATCGGCGCTTCGTTCGAGATTTCGCAAGAATTTCCGCACCGCTCACACACCTCACGAAGGATGCCGAGAAGTTCGAATGGGCCGATGAACAGCAGCAGGCATTTGACGAGCTGAAGCGACGACTGCAGACTCCTCCTGTTCTTGGACATTTCGACCAGGATGCGGAAACCGAGATTCACACGGACGCAAGTAACGCAGGGCTTGGCGCGGTTTTGGTTCAAGTACAAGAAGGCACCGAGCGAGTCATCGCCTACGCAAGTCGGACATTGACCAAGGCGGAGAGAAATTACTCCACGACTGAAAAAGAATGCCTTGCGGTCGTCTGGGCAATCACGAAGTTTCGTCCGTACTTATACGGGAGCCCGTTCCGGGTAGTCACGGACCACCACTCGCTCTGCTGGCTTGCGAACCTCAAGGACCCGTCAGGACGCCTCGCGCGGTGGAGTCTCCGACTACAAGAGTTCAACATGACCGTCGTCTACAAGTCAGGCCGCAAGCACAGCGACGCCGACTGCCTGTCCAGAGCTCCCGTCGCAACACCTTCCGGCAGCAGCGACGACGATGACGACGAGTGTTTTCTGGGCGCAGTGAACATCGACGACATGGCCCGGCGTCAACGAGACGATCCTGAGCTGCGCGCACTAATAGAGCACCTGGAAGGGCGCGGGAGTACCATGCCACGTGTTTTTTCACGAGCGCTGCCGACCTTCGCCATTAGACAAGGTGTACTCTACAAAAAGAACTTCGGGAACAACAACTCGCCATGGCTGCTGGTAATCCCGACCGACCTTCGGGAGGAGATCTTTCAAGCCTGCCACGACGACCCGACGTCCGGACACCTTGGTTACAGCCGGACCCTGGCACGTATTCGTGAAAAGTATTACTGGCCCAAGCTCCCCAAAACCGTCCACCTGTACACGCGATCATGTCATGAATGCCAGCGACGAAAGAAACCTCCGACGAGGCCGGCCGGACTCTTGCAGTCAATTCCTCCGCCAACAGCACCCTTCCAGCAGATCGGAATGGATCTACTTGGCCCTTTTCCGCCGTCGACGTCGGGAAATCGCTGGATCATCGTCGCCACAGATTATCTCACGCGGTATGCCGAAACGAAAGCCCTTCCTTCCGGAACTGCTGTGGAAGTTGCCAAGTTTTTCATTGAATCCATCGTCCTCCGGCACGGCGCTCCCGAAGTCCTGATCTCAGACCGTGGATCATCATTCATGGCCCAGCTGACGCAAGAAGTCCTTCGTCTCAGCCACACCAGCCATCGCCGCACCACGGCGTACCACCCGCAGACCAACGGGCTAACGGAGAGACTCAACAAGACCATCGCCGACATGATCTCCATGTACGTCGACGTGGAGCACAAGACATGGGACGAGGTGCTGCCGTACGTCACATTTGCCTACAACACGGCCGTACAAGAGACCACCGGAGTGACACCCTTTCAGCTGGTGCATGGGCGCAAGGTAACGACAATGCTGGACGCTATGTTACCCCACGAAGTGGCTGTCGACGCAAGTGACGACGCCCAGGTGGTTGCCCAAAGGGCAGAAGAAGTCCGTCAGCTCGCCAGACTTCGGATTCAGGCTCAACAACGTGTCGACACTGGCCGCTACAACCTTCGTCGTCGGGACGTCCACTTCCAGCCCGGAGACAGGGTGTGGGTGTGGACACCGATTCGCCGCCGCGGTCTCAGCGAGAAGCTCCTGAAACGTTACTTTGGACCCTACAAAGTGCTTCGTCGACTCGGGGATCTGAACTACGAGGTGATGCCCGACGGAACACGAACATCGTCACGCCGCCCACCACGACCTGAGGTCGTCCACGTCGTGCGCCTGAAGCCGTACTACTCTCGATAGGACTGTGGACCTTTTGTGCTCCAAAAGACTCTTTAGTTTATCGTTCTTTTTTATTTTGATTTGTTTTACACTGCATCGGGGCGATGCACTTTTAAAGGGGGGAGTAATGCCGCGCGCAAGGCTGAGAAAGCAACGCTCGGTCGCGGTCCTCCAGAAAGCTCCCGTTTATTCATGTACCGCCCGTAACTTCTATCATTTATCCTGTTTTTGTTTTCTAGAAAGTGCGTGTTCATTCTCGCCCCGATCACGCGACGCTCGAACCGCTTTCGCCGAATCTTCGAGATAGCGACGCACTCTAGATAAGAGGCCGCCCGCGACCTTGTCGAGTCAGTCTCGCCCCAGCGCTCGATTCTGCTGACACGCCGACTTCGACGCCCGCGACGCTCTGCTTTCTTCTGTTTCCTTCTTTATTTTTTGGCACAAGTTCGCCACATTAAACGTTTATTTATTTCTGTTTATTTCTTGTTTATTGGTCACGAATCACCACCCGTGACAGTATCGAAAGGCATCAAACTTCACCGCAGACGTCACTGACCCGAATGATGATTTTCTGCCATATTTGTACTTCTTATAGTTTTCGCTCAATGTTAGGATAAAAACAGCAAAAATCTGTTCGCGCTAGAAGCGTCGCGCAATATACATTCACATTATTCGGACTTCGAATAAAATACCCGAGGACTCGCGGGGAGTGCCACCACATGACGACCCAGACCCGCCCCGAAGTCAAAAAGACAAGTGACCCACAATCATCCTCTCGTCCTTTCCCTTCTCCATAAACGACCGAAATTTAGGGACAAGACAGCCGGCCCAATCAATTTGGGGAGCAAAAATGCCCAGCGCCCTTTCATCTCTCTTACTGTTCCTCTCCTCCTCCCAGCCTGGAGGGTCATCATGGATTCAGGGGGTCCCAGATTAGAAACTCCACCCCTGCATCGAGGCGGCGGCGTTTTGTTCTATAGATCGCTTTTCTCCCGTCATTTCCAGGAAACCGTACGGAACGGGGCTCCGTTCGGCTTGTCTGCGACTATACCTCGTTTCAACGTAACTTGGCAAAGAGCGAACTCAACTAAGGTCCCTTCCAGCCAATCAGAGCGACGAAGACGAACCACGTGACAGCCCTTACCACAGGGTACATTCGCAAGAGTCTAAACCAAGCAGTTGGAGAAGAGCTGGAAGGGAGGAACTCCAGTCTTACCAGGAGTCTCGTTGGTGTATCCCAGAGGTCGCTGTTGTCCCCCCCACGGAGATTATTAGCCTGTCGCTCAAAGTTCGTACAAAAGCGGTCCCGCTCGAAGCTTCGACGACTCAGCGCGCAACTAGTGAGGTTACAGTGAAGTCACGTGTCGCCCTCCAAAAGCGTTGGTTGGTTCACTGGGGCCGTAGCCTTCGCCTTTTGTCAAGTCGTGGCGAGACGGAGTGCAGGGGGTGGTAACCCGTGTCACGTGACACCCCCCTCCCATACGCCGTCTGCTGTCCAATTTAGAGATTACATTCGCGGGGCTTGGGGTTCCCTCTGTGGTGGGGGGGAGGGGCTGGTGTTATAGGTCCCTGGGGTGTCGCTTCGGCGCTCGCCCGTCCGTCGCATCAGTCATCGCCGTTCGATTGGCAGTTTGGGAGCAATCGGAAGGCGCCCCTTGGTCCGTCGTCTGCGTTCGCGTTTGGATTAAGTTGTCCGAGCTTCGCTGGCTGTGTTTCCCATTGCGGTGGAAGGAGGTGCAGGTGTCGACAATAAAACATTGGTCCGATAAAAAAAAAAGTGCACAAGAAAACGAATGTTTTTATTACCTTTTATTTATTATGGGGTGTTTTTATGGCGGATTTCAAGCGACTCCAAACCACTTCATGCTCGCGTCTTCAAAGGTAAATACTAGCGCGCCCCTGCACGCGCAAGATTTTTAAAAAAAAAAGGATGATCCAAGGCCGCTTCATATCCACCACGATGATTTCAACAACTCATTTGTACACTCTATTCTTGAAGTAGACTTACACCAAGTAAACCAATCCATATTTCTGAAATTACATCAGGGAAGCTGTTCTGGATTTTGCAACAGAGCTCTTTTGCTGTTTGAGAAGTGGACATCTATGCATGCGCATTGCTAACAACACCTTTAGGCAAACCCTATTTGTTTTTCAACACCCAGTTTGTGTAATAATTTGTTCTATCCTTACAAGGCAAGCGTCATAGTTGCCTTCGATTGAAAATGTGGGACCCCACTCTTCGGTCTGTTGCACGGGATTCCCCAGGAGTTGAAATTAGGGGGGGGGGGGGGGGGGGGGGGGGGGGGGCATTGAGAATAGAGAAAACAAGGGAGGGTTTATACTCCCCCCCCCCCCCCCCCCCCCCCCGCTCGGTGATGTGTGGGGAAATCACTGGTCTGGAAGGGAAGCTATAGGGGTCCTGATGGGGCACATCACTCTAAGAACAAGAGGATTGCGGCACCCTAAGATTTGTACAACTGAACTGCAACCTTTGAAGTGAAGCGACAGCCAGCGCCATCTATATGTCACCCCCTTCAAGCACCGAGGGTGTTACCCCTGGGTCCTGAGCCCCGACACGCCACGACCGTTTTCTTTTGTGACGCAGGCTCCTGGGCATGCCGAGCACGTACCAGAACATGCTGGCGCTCAAGCCGTCGGCGCACTCCGAGAACTGCAACAAGCTGCGCTACCAGGTGAAGGAGAACCGGGACCTGTGCGTGCTCAGCCACCGGGCCCTGCAGACCGTGAGCCGGGGCGCCAAGCTGGGCATCGACGAGTGCCAGTTTCAGTTCAGGGCGAGCCGGTGGAACTGCACCACCTTCACCAACATACCGTCCGTCTTCGGGGGAGTCCTCAACGTCAGTGAGTACATGCGTTTCTTTCTTTTTTTTTTTATTCACTTGTAAATACTGTGAGCCCTTCTGGGCGCTTTAAGACCGTTCACACTCTTGCGGCCGAGTAAGACCGAGAGAGATCAGACCGGTTTTTAAGCCTCTTGCGATCTCTTCGGACCAGCTCCGCTGCACCGCATCCGGTCCGAAGAGGTCGCAAAAGGCTTAAAAACCGGTCTGGTCTCCCTCAGTCTTACTCAGTCGCAATAGTGTGAACGGCGCTTTACAGGAGTGGAACGTCAATTTCCATACATGTCATATCGTGCAATATGATATACATTGCTTAACACCTTGTACATTTCATACCAATATGCAAAACCCCGCAGGTTCGCATCAAGCAAATAATGTACCTAATCAATAAAATAACACTTCTTTTACGCACTCATAAAGAGAAATCAGAAACTAATATAATTCAAGTAAACATTTCTCGAAGAAGGCTAGTGAACCACAATTCACAGCACTTTTGGGAAATGTGTTTCGACTTTCAGCTGGTCTCACCAAAAGACAAATGTACACTTGGATGTGTCATTATTAACTCGCGGCACTTGCATAGTCCTATAATGTACCTTCCTTCCTCTACTCCCTTTCTAAAAAATTAGATGTGTCCACATTTAGTAAGTGTTTTGAAAACATATGAAAAAGCTTTAGCCTTGATATTTCTCGGCGAGCGTGCAGATGTTGGAGACTGAGCTGTTCGAGCACGCTAGTAACGCAGTCCGTTCGGCGGTATCAAGAAAGAATGAGCGAGCAGCCTGTCTTTGTATTTTTTTTTTTCCAATTTTCCGATCCGATCTTCTCAGTACGGATCCTTCACCGCGCAGGCATATTCTAGGGTGGGCCGTATAAGTGTTGTGTAGGCAGCGAATTTCACCTGACTTGTGGTATATGGTATGGCCTGGGTTTCGCTTCAAAAATCCTATATTTTTTCGAGCCGTACTGCACAAATTATCGATGTGGCGATTCCATGTGAGATCTGCTGATATCGTAACTCCTAAATATTTGAAGTGATCACCTGGAACTATGGGATCGTTTCCAGGGTGTTTTTATTTTTTTAAGCTTTACAGATTTGTTTAAAAAAAGCCGTTAAAGTTGCATTATTAGGTTTGTGTAGGTGAGTTATATTGTCAGGGGTGGGGGCATTATGTGGGTTGTTCGTTAATTAAATTTTTAATCAGTGAAAATATACATATAGTTCCAATTAGAAACTTACTGAGCGTCGTTGAAAACCACCATATCAGTCAACATTAGAACGACTTGAAGCTCGTGGGCGCACAAAAGTTACCACTCATGTAGCAGGCGCAAAGCTAGCAGTGGCGAAACGCTAGGATAGTCTAATCATCCGCGTTTTGCAGCTGCTATCTTTGCGCCTGCTACATGACTAGTAATTTCGGTGCGCCCCCGAGTTTCAAGGAATTCTAAAAAGAGTTGATTTAGTGGTTTTTGATGACGCTCAGCAAGTTTTTAATTGGAAGCATATGTCTATCTTCCCTGATTAAAATGTTAATTAACAAATTTTAATTAATTACCCGACTTATCACAAAGATTAGCAACCCACATACTGTCCCCCTGCCCGTATAACTCACCTGCACAAACCGCATAAGTGTAGCTTTCACGCCTTTTTTTTAAACAATTCTGTAAAGTTTAAACAAAAACACCCTGTATATGGTAAAAAAAAATATATAAGTGCTAACAATTTCTTTTTTTTTTTTTTTTTTGCTAGCGAATTTGGTGGAAACAGTTTTTTTCAAAATTTATTTTCATGCCCCTTTCTTTACACCATTTCTTACCAGAATTGACAGACCAGTTTAGTTTTTCTTGATCCGTGGGGTTGCGCCTTTTGGTGTAGAGCAAGAGGTCGTCCGCAAACATTCTTGCTGTAAGGTTAGGACTGAGTTCATTACCGATATCGTTTATGTAACAAAACCGTACACAGTACCGATCCCTGCGGGACCCCCGATGGAACCCCGCAAGTGGTCGACACCGCTCCGCTGAGAGCGACAAGCTGTGTTCCTTCAGACAAGTAGGCCTGGATCCGCGCAATGACTGGCTCATTAACGCCGTATTCTAGTGGTTCGTGTACCAATCTATTATGTGAAACTCGGTCGAAAGTCATGGATGAAGAAAGAATAAACAATTAAAACAGGGACAACACAACTACATCTTTCAACTAGCAACAGACGAGTAAAGTTTCAACAGCGAGCAGCCGACTATACCCAGTAGGAGTAGGGGACACAATATTTAAGTATCTACCGACCCATTCCGCATATCGCTTAAGAGATTCTTTGGGAATCTTGTCTGGCCCAGCGGTTTTCTTTGTGTTAATATTTAACAAGAGTGAAAGGGCGCCAGCCTCTGAAATATCAATGTCTGCCAAGTACCCCTTCGTCGTTCTCCTGATCCACAGAACAATTCCAGGATTCGATAAACACAAAACTGAAATATCCATTGCACCTCTGGGCAATCGCGATACGATCCGAGATGACAAAGCCGTTTTCTACAATGCAATCTAAGTTCAGTTTGATGGCGCAAGATATTTCCAAAATTTCCGTGGTGCTGTCTTCACAAATTCCGGCAAGGTCACACCGAAACATTTTCCCCGGGATTCCTTAATTTTTTTCTTTTAATTCATTTGAGAGGTTGGCAACGTCCTCTTTGCTGACAGGTTTTGTCTTGCGTCGCCGCTTTATTTTTCGCTTTAAATAAATAATCTCGCGTGTTATCCTTGGGGAGAAGCAATGATTGAAAGTTTTTTTTAAGTAATTCCACATTGTGTTTACATCACCCGTACCACCAATACCAGGGAGAGACATTTCCAAATAATCCCCAGTATGCTTACACTACCTACACTATAAAAATCATACACGCGTGCAACCTGACGATTGAAGGCATCCAATGACGAAGCGCTATTTTAATTCAGTAAGATGATATTGTGATCTGAAATCCCATCGTGAATACCAACAGCAGAATCACGCAACTTGTTTCTTACAAAAATCAGGCCTAACACCGAACTGCCTGTATTTCCCCTTCTTGTGTTCTCTCTTACAACTTGCGCCGTATTGAACACGGCACCGTGTTATGAAGTTTTTTCGTTGTGCTGTAGATAAGCAGGCCTGTTTGGTCCGAATTGTTTCTTAGTCCCTCGCTGGGACGTCCCAGATGCGCTTCGCTGTTTTTAAAACACGAGCCGCCGAAACGCTCGGTTGTCTCGCCCGGTTGCCAGAACATGATTGGCACTAAACGTTATTCACACCTCTCGAAGTAACGTTATCTTTGTATTTGAATAACTGCGCTTCTTTTCCCTCTGAATTACCTTCAGTTCTTTGTATGCGTGGCTTAACTAATGCAAACATAAGCATAACGTATTCAAATATGTTCCTTTTCCCTCGGGCACGAAATTGCAAATACTTGCAACCCTTCCGCCGGTTTCGTTGATGCGATCATTCCTACAACGAGTAGTAACTACACTCGAGTGCATTTCTCCACCATCTGAAAGGTCTGTTTCTATGTAACACCTGTGGTGGCTCGGACGTTTAAGCCGCAATGTCCTGAAAACAAGTATAGTGTCCCAGACGGGCGGAATACACAGCCCAACGGACCGCCGCCGCCGTAGCGCCTCCCGGTCACCGCTAACGCTTCACCGACCCGCCGGAGATCCTCAATACCAGCGACCAGCGAAGCTGTAGAGTACAACATTCCGATGTCCGGTCTCCTCACTGTGATCATCTACAAAAAAAACAAAAGCCACAAAAAACATGGGGGCAACCGAACGAACGACGATGTTTCGGGGAAAGCAATGTTATGTGCCCCCCCAGTCCTTGCGCTTTTTTGCATGCCTTCCACGTTTACCAGAGTACACGAGTTGGGGCCACTTAAGGGTCGGCTATCTTTACGACCACAGGCCGAGCGAGCTCGCTTGTCTCGGCGACGCCCACGGCCTGTTGCCGATAATCGGAAACTCACTCCTCTGCCTTCGAGGATTGCCACGTTTTTCTTGCGTGTGTGCTGCTAGAGGGCTAGCAGCTCCCTGCTCTTGCTGCTGCTGCTGCTACTACTACTGCTGCTGCTCCTCGGTGTCAGTCTCGCGACTTTACGATCGACGAGAGAATGCGAGACCGCGTCGACCCCCGGACGACTCTTTGCGGGCATGCACGACGGTTCCTTGTCCGATCCGCGAAGATCGTCGGTCGGACGCGCTTTCTCAACCGTCCGATGATTCCGCCCCGAGGATTCATTCCTTCTTGGATTCGAGCGCGCGGAATATAGGCGGTGGGCAGAGTGGGGTGTGACGAAATTCCGGGCTCATAACTTTAATCTGAGAAGAAGAAAAAAAGAAATGTTGCTCGGAGACCCTCCGGGGTTTTGTGATATAGTATATATATTTTTAGGTGCAACCAACACACGTACACCTCTTCCTATTCTTTTCACCTTATACGATGAACCAAAACACACACACTAGGAGCCATTCCAGCCGATTCAGCGTTGTGAATGTAACACGTGACCCTGCATCCTGCACCCCCCCCCCCTCTTCAACCACACTGCTGCCCGAAAAGTCTTTATCCAAAGACAGTGGCTTATTTATTTTGACGTGTCAGGGAAGGGCCGCCTGGGCCACCTCGAAAGATGATTGGCGCGTCCCTCGACGGATCCCTCGTTTATTATTTATGCCTCGTTTCGGTGGCGGTCGACCTCTGCGCGTGCTAACAACAAAACATCCATCAAGTCCGGGATCGAGCAGACTCTTCGGTCAGGGTCGCATCCGGAGCCCACACTTTCGTCGCGTTCTAGTTCGAAAAACCTCGTCTAATAGTCGAAAAAAAAAATCGAAATTAGATTGGTTTCGTGAAGGCTTCGACAGCGGCTATGGTTTGGCCGGGGTGGTACGCATGCTAGCCGCTTTCGTTTTATTAGCTACAACTCCATAATCTTCCGTAATCCTTGCACATATTTTTCGAATATTACTCGAGACATCATCGATATCAGACAACTGAAAAATTGGTAAAGTGTTTTCCCGCGCACAAATCTGGTATTAGGCCCGTTCTTATCAACTATAGACTCGTCGCACTAACCAGCGTTTCTAATAAAGTTTTTGAACACATAATTTATACGTAACTCGTTTCCTTCTCAGAATTCAATGCATTTTCTTCCCCAGCTCAACGTGGCTTTCAAAAATGTTTATCTTGTGAAACGAAACTTCTGTCTATCACTAGCGACATTCGTTCAGCATTTGATCAGGGACCCCAGGTTGACTGCATGTTTCTAGATTTCGCCAAAGACTTTTTCATTGTATCGCACCGACTTTTATTGCTTAATGTAAACTTGATATCGACCCTAACGTGTTTAACTGGTTGGTATAATTTCTAACGAATCGCTCGCAATTTGTAACGTGTAATGGTACTAACTCATTTTCCGTACCCGTTTCTTCTGGAGTACCTGAGGGATCCGTTCTGAGACCTCCATTTCTTTATATATTTAATGACTTGCAAGCGGTGATTTTTTTATCAATCAAACTCTTTTCTGACGACTGTACTGTTTATTGTGTGATATCTAATGACTTTGACTCGCAAAAACTACAACATGACCTAGATTTTAAACTACACTGGTGTGAACCCTGGTCTGTGGCGCTCAATATTAACAAATGCAAAAAAATAATCCGCGTAATACATAAAGCCAATTTCAATTTTGCTTATAGCATTAATAACACACCTCTAGAACTTGTAGGTTCATACAAGTATCTGCGCGTGATTTTAAGGGCTGACCTTTCCTGGAAACTTCATATTCATCATGTGACTAACAATACCAGTCGAATTAATGCTTGGCTTTCTTAAACGTAACTTTTATTTCGGCCTATCGTCATTAAAACAATTTCTTACCTGCATCGCTCACATCAATTAATGACCAAGCACTTTTTGTACATCTATTACCCATTTCATGTTCCCTGTTGTCTAACTATATTGTATATATTGTTCCTTTTGTATTGTTATTACTCTTGTTCACACTCCCCCACTGTAATGCTTCGTACACTGAGGGTAAAATAAATAAATAAATAAATATTAATACGTAGAATCTTTTGCCGCTTTTAATGTCCACGGCTGGAACGTTACCTCGATGATTTCATGGTGCCACCTGAGCGTGACGGTCGCCCCGTGACGCCATAACAGTGTGACGTCATGTGGCATCATTACGTGCATGACACCGGGACGTTGGTGACACCTTCTAGACGTTACGTCACGCAACAGCGTAACTTTCTGCAACGTTACGTGGTCGCGTGACGAAATGTCAGGTGACCACGTACCTTTCCTGATATTCACGTGATACCTTGAAACCATGACGTCACAGACGACCTATGAATGCTATGCATTTACAGCGCCTTTTTGATATATGCCAAGGCAAAATACGGTGTTTTCATTTTTTTAACGTTTATCAGACAGTGACAAAAGTACGTTAGCACATAAGGATGATCAACTAGAATATGTATTCCCGTCACGGAACTTAAAAATCGGGCTCGTCTTGACCCTGATGCCCTCAGCCCCGAGAAGGGGCGTGTCTTCTATTGTCCAAGTGGGAATTATCGTTCTCGGGAAATGGCGAATTCGAATCCCAGTGAACAGGAACAATACTCAAGAGATCACGTACCGCACCCCCAGGGAGTGGCCATCGACGCAAGATAACTTTGAATATCATAATGGTTGCAATTAAAGGTCACGACGGTGGTGAGAGCACGGGTGCAGGCTCCGAACGGCTTCCTCGCCTTCACGCTCCAACTCGAAAAGTTCGCAAAGTTCGCGCGGCAGGGGAGAAGACAGTAAAAGTATCGAACTCGGTCTACGGACCTTGATTAGTTCCCGGTTTTCGATTTTTTTTTTCCCGATCCCTCGTTTCGAACCACACCTACAAGTCCGTTTTCAGCGCAGAAACTCATTACCATCATCATCACCTCCATCGTTGCCTTCTTCGTAACTACCAAATAAGGAGCACGCGAACAGATCGGAATGGAGGGCGTAGTCCCAATTTGACGCACGCACATGCCGTTTCTCAAAATGATATGCTTTCCCTATGTGTGTGCTTCCCAGCATGGCGCGTGTCAAGGTGTAGTTTCACTCGTTCCAACTGTCTCAATTGAAATCCCTAATCCAGGCTCCATAAAATCTCCCCCTCTTCCCCCCCCCCCCCCCCCCCCCCTTTTTCGCTTCTCAAAAAAAAAAAAATGAGAATCTCTACGAGTTTTAGTTGTTGTCTAAAGGAGCACAAGATGAAATTTTGAAAGAAAAAGGAAGATGGAAAATAAGACAGATTAAGAATTTTGTCTTATGGACATGGTTTCCCCTTTCAAGGAGACACATATCCCTGAAGAAGTTTCTAGAAGTTTCTATTGTCGGTGACAGGTTCAGAATTCTTTAGATGATACACTTCCAGCGCCAACCATCTGCACGTAAACTCAAAACCCCATTCTTTCACTCGTTTGAAGCGATGTGTGACTCTGCATCTGCGGTAATGTTTTGGGGGGCTTGCGTTTTAAATTCAGTAGGAATCTTGCACCGCATCGTTTGTTGCTGTTTTTCTTGTATGGCTTCAGCCTTGTTGCTTTTCTGCATGGACCGCTGATTTGTTTGTTTCGCTGTTGTTGTTTTTCGGGTATTATGCATTTGGGATTCTGCCCTTCCTGCTTTGACTGCTGTAATCATCAGTATAAAGTTAAAAAAAAAAATAGAAAGCGTGCTTCTTATAAAAAATATATATATATTTTAATTTTATTTTCATTGGAACATTGAAACCAGCATATTCACCATGTGCTCAAATTATGACACGTGTGAGAAAAAAAAATTAAAATGTAGAAACCACAGGGGTGATTATTTGCGAATGCGATAACATTTATAATTGCACACACGGAAAGGTTAGGAGAAAAGCTGAATCGGTGCACATAGGTCACGTGACGTAAATATTTCGCGAAATTTAGCAGGAAACCTAAAAATAACGGCCAGCAAATATGATACCCATACAGTCGAAAATTTGGAGTAGTAGCTTAATAATGCTATCCCTTTGAAAAACAGCGCGAAAAACAGCGCTGTTTTTCAAATGGATTCTTACCAACTCGCCCAACTTTCTATTCCAGTAATGCTATCCCATTAAAAACAGTTTTTGAAAGCTGCCGGCTCAAATCAGATAAAAAAAAACAACAAATTACCCGTTTCGACAGCGTGAAAACAACTCTTCGGTAAGAAAGAAAATCTGCGTTGAGCGCAAGTTCGTCTGCTTCTTTTGCAGGGGTTGTGGTGACGTCAGAAGGACGCAGAGCTCTGATTGGTTCTGATCGAAGGATAGCGGGTAGACCTCAGAGTAAGCTACCTTGAGGTCTGCCCGCTATTCTTCATTCAGAACCAATCAGAGCTCGGCGTTTTTCTGACGTCACCACAACCCCTGCAAAAGAAGCAGACGAATTTGCGCTCAACACAGATTTTCTTTCTTACCGAAGAGTTGTTTTCACCGAAAAAAAAAAAAATGCCACTCGCGTTTACTGCCCTTTCTTGTTTCGACAAATATGCGTCTTAGGGTCCTAGGCGTCGGTAGCTCAAGAACGCAGGGCTCGCTTGTGATTGGTTGTTCGGCGTTCTTATCGTCTCATACCGCAATATGATTGGCTGCAGGGGCGTTAATGAGATGCACAGGGTCATCGACACGCCCTGCATTTCTCAAGCTGTCGGTGGACGTCGGCCCATAAGGAAATTCGTTTTCTTTTTAATATTTTTTATGCAAGTGACGTCACGTTCTCAAACTTCGGATAGTATATATGATCAAAGCTATAGCGTCGCAATACGATTCGTAAATCATTTATGCGAGTCGAAAATAAACAACAACAACAGGGTTTCATTTTCTCTATCGAAGCTCTTTCAGAATTCCGCTATAGCTGTTCAGGCATTCGAACGCAAGATCTGTGTTTCGAATGCCGCGTGGGAACCAGTTCGAGGAGGAAGCTTGGCACGCGTCGGCATTCGAACCACGGATATTGCGGGTAACTCGTGTTTGCAGGCTGTCTTTTGCATGATGCATGAACAGTGTGATCCCGGCTTTAAAGAGTCTTTGTACGTATCCATGGGGGGGGGGGGGGGGGGGGGGGGGGGCACGGCACAGTAAAAACTGCGAAATTCTCTTGTGAGTGAAAGGACTCCAAGCAGCGCTACACGCATTGTATATGTCCCGGCCTCGACGACGTTCCGGGAGCACGGAAGATTATACCGACGGACGGCGCGGGTTCTGGCGCGATCTTCCGACGCTCGCGGAGTTGTCTGGGTGCTCTTTCCTCGGCCCATAAAAACGGCTCGTAAAAAGAAAAAAAAAAGAGTCTGGTTTTGGTTGCCTCGATGAGTTTGCCTGCTTCGCGGGTCATTCGCGACCGAGGGCACCCTGCCTGGTCTGGGAGACCGAGTTCAAATTGCTTTGCTCAACGACCGGGAACCGATGACGGTCATATACGGTCCGCCTCGCCGCCGACGCTATAGTACACACCACCAGCGTCGCCGATGTACTCGCCTTTATCGAGGGGTCGGTGCCGTAATCGCCAGAATACGGCGTTTGCATTTTTTGGATATAAGGCGGAGCGAATGTTTGGAGCTGATGACGTGTCGCCGAGGGGCCTATCTGGTTCGCCTCTTGAGAAGCTCGGATGCCACGAAAGTGTAGACATCTGCGTTGCGTGTATGCTTATATAGCGGGAAATTAAAGAGTCACTCCTAATAGGCGTCCGATGTCTCCGCCGTATAGTTGATGAATTGAACCGGTGCAGTATACTAGCGTTTTGTGTCGCGTTAGTTCGGAACGCAGCGTGCACGCCACTTTCCGATAAGTCCATTCAGCAGTGTCAAAAGTGCTTCGTCACGGCGCACGTCGTCTTTGTAGGTTTGCTGTTGGCGAGGAGATCGAACCACAGGGGGCGCTACGTCCAACTTTGTTTTTGCTAGAGAGCCTATAGATGGAAATGAGGTTCCATCTCGGACACCTTGGGGGAGCGTTTGCCATTTAATGGCGGGTGCCTCCTGCCGAGATTGGTAGCAACTGCGCTTTTCCGGGTTTTTAGCGTGGCGAGGAAAGAAGGCAGACGAAGAGGCGGAGCCGTTTGCAGACGATTGACGCTTTTCGAAAACCTCCACGCAGCTCGTATTGCAAACATTTACAAGGTCTCTTAAGTTATCCCTAAGACGACTTGAAGGCGAAAGCCCAAGCGCCGATACACGAAAGACAGGTACATGATTTACTCGCTGAGTCATCCCTCTTAATGAGCTGAGTCATCCTTCTTAATGAGCTGAGTCATCCATCTCAGTGTGCTGAGTCATCAGCTTAATTCGCTTAGTCGTCCAGTGAGTGGTAACGTAAACGTTTTGGTGCCTTTCCTGTCGCCGACGTGCTCTTGCTCAAGGACTTTGAAGGTCGACTGAACGATGAGACATATGAGGCTTTCGCCTTAATAAACGGAGTTGCCCATAAACCACGTGAACCCTATTGAACAGCTGGAAACTCTTTGAAAAAAGGGCTCCCTAGAGTCTTCCTCGGAGTTGTCAGTTCACCGACACAAGGCGCGTGCACTGGATCCTTTACCTCACCTTTTTTCAGTTTAGCGCGAGGCAAACATTCTGCACGGCTGGTGCTCAATGTTTTTTCTGCGTTCTCGTTCGGCTTCTCTGGTTGGATACGAGCCCCAGCGGAACGACGACGCAACGTTCGGCTACGTGGGTCGAGCGCGCTGCCTCAAAACGTACGCGCATAATCTATGTTGTCGTTGTCCCCATCGGTGTATAGTTCTCAGTTTAGCCGCTAGGGGGGCGCGACAGTCGTATCTCCTTCCCAATCATCGGCCAAACTACAGTCGGTGGCGGGTTAAAAGTTCAAAGGGGAAACTCCTCCCACCCATTTCCACTTTAACAGTACGAACGCTGTGGAGGAGGAGGTCGCCTCCTCTCCAGCGTTCGCTCTGCTAATCGAGAAAGAGGTAAGAGGAGCTTCCACCTCGTTCTTTACCTGTCACCGACTGTAGAGTCACTGAATGTTCTCAGAGTACCGAATTCTATTCAGTCCGCTTACCGAAAATCAATCCCCGCAGATACCAGTTCTGATTGGCTGGTTTAACCGGTGGCGGAAGTCATCAGTTGGTCATTTTCGAGATAGCTAGGCCCAAAACAACAAAAAGGGTATATAAGACGTTTCCGCGTTACGGGGCTATGACAGGTACATACCCACGGGTGGGAGCTCTGGGCATTGAGGAGTTAAGACAGAACGGAAGGTGCGTTGACATTCTGGAAAAGTTTTTTTTTTTTTTTTTTTTTTTTTAATGTTCAGTATAGCAGTTAATCTGGTTCGCCAAAGAGGACTGCCAGCTAGATTGCTCGCTCCGGTTGCGCTTGTGCTGCGTTTCAAACTCTGCGCCTCAGACGCTAAGCCTAACGCTCGACTTCGATGTGTTTCGAAGCGAAAGGGAGAGAGACGAGACAGCGAGGAGCAAGTCACGCACCCCTCGGAACAAAGGAAAGAACTTGAATAAAAACAGACCAGTTTCGCCACAGGCCAGGAACGTGGATCCAGGAGCTCACAGGACAACGAACTCTACACCAGTGGCGTCACAAAGGTCAGCGGCACCCGGGGCGGTAGCCCACCGCTGACCCTCGCCGTTGTCGATCTCATATTGTCATTCGATCGAAATTACATTAATTTTAATTCAGTGACTGCACGCGATAACATCGCTTACATGATCGTGTAGTGGCACTTCTCGAGCCGTGTCCGCGTTGGCTACGTCTACCTGATTTTTAACTGGTCTATAGACCATTTCCACAAGGGCGCCGCCATCTTGAATTGTCGTCACTTCCAGTATGGGCGAAAACTTTACTTTGCCGTCGCCACGCCAATAGAACACATTTAGGATATAAGCCTAACCGTCACACATTCTCGTTTTGGCTCCGCTCTATTTTTTTACTGGTTACAGGTTGAAACGTTTTACTATCTTGTCGTCGCCCATACTGGAAGTGACGAAAATTCAAGATGGCGGCGCCCCTGTGGAAAAGGTCTATACTGCCGTGTCCAATCACTGCGTATCTCACCATTTTGCGGAAGTATTTCTGTATAAAATATGCATTCCTACACCAATAATTCCGTGACCCAATGTTTTCGACTTAAAAAATCGCATTTTTCTATAGAAGTCTCCTTCGCATACCTCGTGCCATTTTGTATCGATTTTTTAGCGGTGTAATGTTTTTCCCGTGTAATAAAGCGTTTTTTAGACAGGTTGCTATGTGCAGCTTTTATTTTAGCTAATAAGACGCGTATCTGACTAAAACCGCGTTACGACGGTCGATCCACGCGCGTTGCCTTCGCTTCGACGCGCGCCCCCGATGGCCTTCCTTCGCGACGTCACGAGAAGAACTACTCCGTGGCGACTTGACTTTATCCAATATATGCCGCCATTTCCGAAAAAAGCTGATGCTCCTCCGATTACCCCTGGAACAATGCATACCAGATAAAATAAAGTAAAAAATAGGGTATGAAAGGGTATCATTAAAGATTATGTTAAAAAGTATTTGTATTGTGCTTTAAAATTATGCTGTATTTATATACTTTACTTCAAGACTTGTACATTGCACACGGTGTACTTACAATACTTGAATACATAATCTCTAATTGACTTTGTACTTTGGTTCAAGTACTTTTTAGATGTACTTTACGCAGCACTGTAAACAAGAAAACACTGTTTGCAAAATGAAGCTCAGACAGTGCTAAACCTCATAAGCAGGGTGTCGAACCGGAACCGAACCGAACCGAAAACCGGAACCGAACCGGTATTTTTTCCGGAACTGAACCCGAACCCGAACCGTTATATTGTTATCGCGATGAACCCGAACCGGAACTGAACCGGAAAAAAAATAACGGTTACCGGCTCATGTCAAAACGGTTCGGCCACGCGCTGTTGACAATGAATGTGCTATCAATGCCATTTGTTTTTTAAGTGCCGTCAACTGACACACACCTGGCTTACATATTTTTCTTCTCCACTCAGTCTTAGGAATATAAACGCTGCATCCATGAATCTTGACAAACGCTGCATCCATGAATCTTGACATAGGAACCAGTATTGCGCTGGTCGCGGCTTGCACGGAAGACAAAAAATTGGAAGGCTGTGCAAAAAAAAAAGAAAAGATCGCGTCATGGGATTTCATTTTCCTACAATCTCGTCAATCCTAAATGCTGCTGTGTGCTCATTTCGTAACACGTTTCTAGAACGCGCGAGTTCTTGAAGCTTGCTTCCATCGGAATGAGAAAAGAAAAGGCTGTGGAGTTTGATAATAATGCATCCGGTTTCGTATAGGCACTTAGATGCTAACATATTTGTGAGACAGCGAACTCTTCTATTTTAATATTTATCCTATTTCGTCCTTCTGGCGTTGCGTTCGGTGAAGTGTTTTTCATATTTCGTATCTTGTTTAATGACAACTTCTTTAAGGGTCTAATTTGAGTTACCAAAGGCTAGTTCAAATCAAGAAAGCTGTATTTTCTCCCCACTGTTCCTTCAATCGCTTACACGCCGAGGTGGCGGGATAGTTAGCGAGTTCTACTTGTAAGTGGGTTTGTAAGGAGGTCGCGGATTTTACAGCTACTGCGTCGGACCCAATTAGATGAAGTCCAAATGCGTAAACGTCGGTGAAGTAACCTTTGAGTGCACATAAAGAAAGCATTCCTGGTAGAAATCCCTGAGCCTTACACTACGATGTATCCCGTTTCGTATGTGCTGATTTCAGATGTTTTATTTGTAATTTATTTTGATGTTGCAATTTGTCATTTATAATTTCCGAACCGGTTCGCGGATTGAATTAATCGAACCGGAACTGAACCGGAACAAAATAAATTTACCTGAACCTGAACCGTAACCGAACCCGTATTTTTTTTCGGTTCGACACACTGCTCATAAGTATAAATGACACATCCGCAGTGCATCAGTGACCAGAAAACAGAAAGTACAAAACAATTAATCACGCAGAAGCGGAACCAGCTAATAAAGCATTGATGTGAAAACACAAGCTGCTTTATATTTGGCTAGCAGAATTTCGCTAACGATTCAAAACATCTATGTACTTTCTTGTAACTACAAAAAATATAAAAGTGACTTCAAAAGTAATTCGCTACTTTGTTACGGTAGCTAGTAATTTACTCCATTACTTTTCATTTGAGTAATTTCTACTCAAATTATTTTGAGGCCAATACTCAGTAACTTAACTTAATTAGGTTTTTCTGAGTAACTTGAACATGTCTGCTGCCAGAAACTGCGTCCGACAGACTTTGTAGTCCGTCAACATAGAGACCATGACCGGCTGGCGTGAAACACGAATTTTTCGAACACCACAGCCCTGCACAAGAAATGGCTCTGAAACGACGATTTGGCGAAGAAACGAAGCATTATGGATCTCGAAAACAAGGTCAACATTTTCATTGGGGAAGAGTTCACTTAAAAGAAAGGATCGTACATAGTTTTGCTATATATAGCCGTATCGGGCCTTTTTTTTTTTTTTTTTTTTCAGTTGGCGTCGATTTTTGGTGGTTGGCAATGTGGCTATTTTTGGATTTTTAGGGGGCTATTTCTAGACATGCGGCGAACTATTGTCGAACCCCAGGGTCAACGTCAAACTTTAAAATTCGACCAGTTAAGTTTCGAAAAAACAAAAATAATCTTTTGGCTAGTGAAGAAGAGAGAGGAAGGAGAAAGGTTTCAAACTTGTACAAACTTCGGGGTTTTCACAATGCGCAGAGAGGCAGTGCTTGCTGAGTTCAAGCGGTCTCTCCAAAGCTCACTGGAACAAACCAAACAAATTGATTTCACTGTTACCACAGGTCCGGTAGCGCGTCTTCTACTCGGACGTAAACTGAAGTCTCCAAACGCTGCTTTGAAGTCCATTGTGAGAATCCTTAGGCACCCAAGTTTCTGAGAAGTCCGCAGCTTGCACGCTTCCTGCTACTCGAGTAGAGAGGAAATATCAAAGCGTAGAAGAGGCGGAAAATAGACAGGACGACGTCTCAAACTCAGCTAACTTGTTTATTTAGTCCACCTCTTTATATAGCCTCAATCTCAAGGTCATCAGATGCATCTGATGACCTTGAGATTTAGACTATATGAAGGGGTGGACTAAATAAACGAGTTAGCTGAATTTGAAATGTCGTCCTGTATATTTTCTGTCACTTCTACGTTTTGATGTTTCCTCTCTACCCCAGTCTCAGGTTAATCCACCATGGTTAATATTCACCAGCTCGCCTGCACCCTTACGATATTTTTCTGAGAAAGGTTCCTCCATCGGGAGAGAAAAGATGGCCGTTTTCCTCCCTTCTTAGGGGAGCAACGAGCAAAAATAGTTGGCAACCTTCCTCCCTTCTTATGGGAGCAAATTTCCTTTCCGTTTTGTAGGGGCAGCTTTGCTCCCTTTTTAAAGGAACATAAGGGACACGCGAGTTCTCCTTTAAAAATTAAATACTAGTCCTTTTTTTTAGGGTATATATATAGGAGGCTATGAGAAAATCCACGGACTTTCTCCGCAGACTTGATGAGATAATTATCCTCGGACACACCTCAAGAACGTTGGGAGCACGTTTTCTTCATACGTTTGTATTGAGATCGAACACCTCTAGCTGAATGCTTCAGCTGTGGGGGCAACAAACCAAATTTTCTCGTTTGTTTTCGATCGGGGAAATAGAAGATGACCATCGAAGATCGCTCCTCGTGCGCCCAAAGCACTGGTCTTTGCACCAGCTGTGTATGGGCGCCTCCCTAACCGACCTTCAGTTTTTGTTTCCTCTCATTTTGATCACTTCGCTCCACCATTACCACAGCAGGACACGTTACTGCCATTTTAGTTTCGACTGTGTCGTTCTCCCCAACATTGGCTTTTGTGGAAACTCGTCAAAGGCCGCTTCGGTGGCTTAATATCTTGGGAACCCGAGAGAAGGTCGGCAGTGGCAGATGCATGTAATCTGGCGCGTGTGCAAAAGCGTCGATATGCAAGAGTTCAATTTCTTTGTCACTCTGTCTTAGTAAACACAAGACCGTGGGGACAACAAGTAAAGCCCCTTTATGTTTTAAAAGTAGCGCAAGGTGCGTCGATGCACGAGGCACGTGCAACGTGCAGCCCTTGAAAAGATCATGGCGGCACAGCGCAGCACTGAGCTAGAGTGTACTAGAAGGACCGAGTGGGACGAGCTACAGGCTCCGCTCATGCTTTCAGTTGCACCTCAAAATGTGGAAAGCGATCAGGTGGACCCAAGCCACTTCGATCGCAGCGCCACCTTCGTAAAGTGTACTAGAAAGGACTGAGTGAGACGACCGAAGCGTTTTTTCGGCGCCGTCGCTTGTGGAACGATCTTAACGTTGGAACGCAACGCGTTTTTCATAAAAACCGGCTAATCCGAACCGCTTCGCTCGTAGTGCCCGAGAGGGCGCTACGAGCAAAGTGGCTTGGATTAGCCGGTTTTTTCCACATGCGGAGGTACCTAAATAGCACTCCGGTCGCCCCACTCGCATGTTCTTCCCAGACGTGGGGCGCGGCACGTGTCTTGCGCATTTCCGCAACAATGAATGGCGCCACTTTCCCATGATAGAGGGGCTTTAACAATGAATTCGACAGAGTGCCCCCTATAGTCCAGTACCTCGCCCAGTGGCCTCAAAATGTCTGCGGACGGTTTCTGTATGACCAACCCAAGCTTCACGGATTTTGATGTGCCAGGCTGGCGATGGTCTTTTGGCCAATGGCCAAAGAGTGGCCATTCATCGGCCAATGTTTGGCCGATGGCCGATATCCAGTAATTGTTGGCCAATAGCCAGAGGGGCTGGCCACTGTCTCGCGATTGGCCATAGGACCATTGCCAGACGTTGGCCAATGATTGGCCAAAGCTGTGCTGCTTGGGATTGTGTGCAGAGACAAGGAAGAAACGCGTCTTAAGTGGGGTTGTGTCTGCATGCTGTCTCTCGTATGCCTACACTGTCTATCGCAACCGTGCGTGTTTTGACTCGCTCGTCCTCCGGAACCGCAGTGAGCCGTGAGAAGGCGTACGTGTACGGCGTGTCGGCGGCCGGCGTGGCGTACAGCATCACCCGGGCGTGCAGCAAGGGCGAGCTCAACGAGTGCGGCTGCGACAACGCCATCCGGCAGCGCAAGCCCCGGGGCTCCTGGGAGTGGGGAGGCTGCTCGGACGACATCGGCTTCGGCGCCCAGTTCAGCAGGAAGTTCGTCGACGCCGGAGAGGACGCCGCCACGGCGCAGGGCCTCATGAACCTGCACAACAACGAGGCGGGCAGAAGGGTACGCAACTTGAAAGCGATACGACGATGCTTTGTGCCCTATCTTGATGGATGTATGGATGGTAATGGCGATATCCTTTGTAACGAGCGCTAGCTTGCGCCACCTAGTCTAAGTCTAAAAAAACAAACATGAAATTCCTCCAGCCCTTCTAAGCCAAATTTCTGCCCTTAACTATCACCAGGCAATGTGGGAGATCACCAGGATGACTCTTGAGGGATCGGGCAAAAAAACCGAAAAGCCATTACTTCTTCCCCCCGCCATGGGAGTCGTTTGTTTCTATACCCGTTTTGACCTAAAAAAAAAAAAGTTAGCTTTGCGCATTGTTCATACTCGGCGTGAAGTAGTTCTTACGAGATTTGGTTGTTAAAGTAGCTCTTCTTTTTTTTTTTACGTTTCAATTTATTATAGTGGCTGATTTGTTTGCCATGTCCAGAAGACAGATGAACCCTGTTGAAGTAAATACCCGTTTTTTAGGCTAAACTTTCGGGGACAAACGGTAAATCGCATTTTGTCTCGTTATCATGAACAACTCACATTATAGATGATTTTTTTTTTGGCCGAGGGAAAGGGGGGGGGGGGGGGGTTGCGGATGTGTTCATATTAGCGAGAGACGACTTTTCCTATAGTCTCTACCCTAAAGACATTAGTGACATGCCTTGTAAGCTGTCTAAAGCTCCAGTCGTGCTGCTCGTGAATCATACGAAGAACACGATATTCGCTGAAGACATGATGACATCCGCGGACATGTTTCAATCATGTTTCAAGCGTGTTTGCTTAATACATACGCACGCTTCAAACGATATCCGCAGTCTGTCGTTTGCGTGAGCGCCGCTTGAAGAGACGCTTGACGTGCCTTCTAAACCGTCTAAACGGGGAATTATCTCGGTTGGTAATGGAGCAATCCAAAAGCGCTCCGGACTCCAGGCCTTTAAAGGGGTACTCCACAGGTTTTTTCATTGTCTCCGATTTGCTTGAAATTTTGCTAAACTAACCAACAAACATCGCGAAAATAGTATCCCAAATATCAAAATATTGTTTTTTCGCGAAGTTATCGAATTTACAGTTTTGGTCCTCACCGTGTTTTTCAAGCTCGAAGTCTCTACTGGCAACAATGAAAAAGTAACGTCAGTGGAAGGCAAGGGTTCACTCTTTGGGGTGTAGATTTTGTTTTAAACTAATTCGAAGCAGTTTCATGGTGTCAAATGAATGCTTGGGAAGCTCGCTGCAGTACCCGCGCTCCAGCACGGAGCAAATGATTGGCATCTTCTATTTTTAGACTGCTCGCCCGACTGGCAAGCTTGCATTCCACTGACGTCACGGCACTGAAAAGGGCGCGTATATTTGAACGTTGGCTTCTGCATCATTTTCATTTGCGATTTCACAATACCTATTATGAATTTCGCGATTCTAAATAGCATACCGGAGAGAGTGAAGGTCGGGGAGTCAGAAAATATAGATAGTTGAGGTAGCTCAAAAAATCGGTGGAGTACCCCTTTAATGCGGTAGAAGCGAGCAAGCGTTCGCACGCCCAAGAAGATAGCAACCCAAAAAGAGCTCCGAATCCATCCAGGAAATCCTTGTAAGTTTCGTTTAAAATTCGAGACATACTAATGCTCGAAAAAGTGACGGGAGGATATGAATCGTCCAACTAGAAAGACATTAAAATGTCTGCACCAATGCGAGTAGCCGGGAGTGTGTCCGGGGGAAGGGGGGGAGGAGGGAAAAGGGGGGGGGGGGGGGGGCGTAGCTTTGCCGAAATGCTTCCAACTGTTGTCGTGCTTTAAAAAACAGTTTGTGACGACCAAACTTATTCGCGTATACCGTTCCGCGTGTCCGCACTCTGCGCAGGCCCTGCGCAAGAGCATGGAGACGGTGTGCAAGTGCCACGGGGTGTCCGGCTCGTGCTCGGTGCGCGTGTGCTGGCGGCGGCTCAAGCCGTTCCGCGCCGTCGGCGACGCCCTGTCGGTCAAGTTCGACGGGGCCACGCACGTGCACATGACGCGGGCCGGGGCTGCCAAGTCCGGCAGCTCGAGGAAGAGGCGGCCTCGCCTCCGGCCCGTGCTCAGGGACGTCAAGAAGCCCGGCAAGAAGGACCTGGTCTACCTCGAGGAGTCGCCGGACTACTGCACCAGGAACGAAACGTGAGTCCGAGGATATGTATGCCATGGGATGAATACTGAACACTCTCAGACTCACAGCCGAGTCCACGCACGCAGTGAATACCATAGATAAAGACCATACGGGAGGAACACTGGACAAGCTCAGTCACGCTGCCCCTACATCATACAAAAGACAAGGTGTTTGCTGCGGCCATGGAGGTCGGAATCTTCTGGAGGCGACGCTGTGGAGAGGGACACGCCCCCAATAATGAGCTAAACCAAGAGACGTTATTGGAAGAAACGGAGTTGTTCGTCCAATAGCGTCCCTTGGTGGTGATCATCGTTGGGGGCGTGTCCCTCTCCACAGCGCCATATATCGACTCCAAAAGCTTCCGACCTCCATGGCTGCAGACAGTTTTTGTATCCCGACAAGACTGTCATACGAAGAAGAAACACGCTTCAGACAATGTCTGCATGCTGGCAGCCGCAGCTTTAGCCTGCGCACGACGCGAGAAATGGTGAGAAACACCACTGACGCATGGCGCTATATATCTTATACAGCGAAGATTTTATTTATGGTATTTTAACCACAAACTGGAGATTTGATCTATGACATTTAAACCATAATCATAAAAAAAAATTGAAACTAGAAAAAAAAATACTTTGTTGAGGGTTAAGAAAAGCAGGACAAGCTCATCTCTAAAAGCCCTCCACTTTAGCTGAGAAAATGCTGGAGAGGAGGCAAATGGACCGGACCTGCCTGCCCTGTCGCTTTCTCTCCAGCGTTGGCTCTGCTAAAGTGGAAAAAGGGGGTGGGGAGGGGGCTTTATGGGGGAAGCTTGACCTGTTTCAGTGTTTCTCTTTTATCGTCTCCCGACGAAATCACCCCTTTGGAGACCTGGGCAATCTTAACAATAAATACCGCGCTCGTTCACTAATGCCCGTGTCCCACTAGGGCGACAGACAGAAACAAAAGACAGCGACAAGCCTCAAACCCATGCAGCATGCTCGCGATGGTACCCTTGTCAGGCGTTTAGTCGTTCGGTGCTCGTGAAGTAAGCACGAGCGATTGCAAGCTTGCCTAAGATACCAGCGCGTGCATGACGCTCGTGTCTGGACATAGCCTCCTTTATTCTAGTGCCACTAAATAAGCTACGCTTCAGAGTAACGACACTCAGCCATATTGTGTCTTAAAATCATGGTTGTCAGTTATCTGAAGCTTTATCTGAAATCACAGGCAAGGCTTTTGCGCCCTCCACAACCGTTTAAACAGTTCGTGACAGAGCAAAGCAATATTGCCTTCCCTTCCTAACAGCGAATCTAACCCTGAGGAAGTCGATCTTTTGAATAATGACGATCGGCAGTTGCGTCTGCTCGGCATACGAGCCAAAATGGCGGCGCCCACAACAATGCTGAGGAACGGAGTGCCGATACTCTAAGCGCAGCTCATTTAGTGGCTCTACTTTATTCTACAAAGCCACTGAAATCGCAGAAGGCTCTGGTTTGAGGCTTGTCGCTGTCATTTGTTTCTGTCTGTCGCTCTAGTGGGACGCAGGAATTACAGGGACAAGAACATCCTTTATATACCACTTCAACTGAATGGGCCGGTCTAGGGGAGAAGGATGTTTTATACAGTTGACGAGGCCACGGCACATCTACAAGATCAATAATACAAAAATTAACGAAAGTAGAAAGGAAAAACACATGCACACTGTGCACTTTTATAGTGTCTCTCGTGTACTTTTTGTTGAGCAAAATATTATACATTCCAAAAGATAAGGTATTAGCCCAGGAACAGATTATAAGTGTGCTTGACAAATTTGGTGAATTCAGAGTCTGCCACTGAAGGTCATCTCATTTTGTGGCCCTGTTGTGACGCTTAATTGTGAAAAAGGCTGTTGGCACGGTTCGCTGGACGTCTCTGCGGCAAGTGTTTCTCGGTGGTCACTCTGCTAGAACGAGGCCCAAAGCAACGTCCTGTGTCTCTTTCTTTTCAGGCTAGCGGTTCTGGGAACGATGGGCAGGGCGTGCAACAACACGAGTTACGGCATGGACGGATGTCGCCTGCTCTGCTGCGGTCGCGGCTACCAGACCGTCGTGCGGGAAGTGGACGAGAAGTGCCACTGCAAGTTCGTCTGGTGCTGCAAGGTGCAGTGTCAGACCTGCAGAGTCACCAAGGAAGAGCACTTCTGCAAGTGAAGACGGGGCAGAACGTTCTTGACTGTTCAACCGGTGGGTTTATTTTATGCGGAGACCCGCTGGGCCGGGTTCACGATGAGCAAACGACTGTCCCTGTGAGAGTCGGGCGAACACAGTTAGGGGGCGCAGCTTGAAGAGGAAGGGAAGCTACGCGTACTAAGAGTACCGAGAAGAAGAGACAGGTTAGTGGCCAGCTGGACCAAATGAGACATTTTATCGTACGAGTCACTTTCGTCCCTACTAGAATGGATGTGCAATTGGCAGAACAATTAGGTCATTTAAAAAAAAAACATAAGCTACCAGGATTCAATATTTGTGTGTTTCCAAGGTACCCCATCAGGTCATTTTCTCGTAAACTTTTATTCCTGATGCTCAGTTGAGTTATTGAACTAAAGATTCGCAACAAGCAGGCTTTCAGTGATTACTGGTTCAAAAATATTAAGCTTCAAGAACTCGTAAAACGTCCCAGTACATAAAGAACAGCATTACTAATGATGTTACCTACGCGAGTAGTCGTTACGGTGTCTGAGTAGGGAAACGTGCCACGCTGAACGGTCAACGAATGATCGTCAACATTCCAAAGTGGGTTCGGATCCGATATGCGCTGAAAAGTTTGTGCAAAAACACTTGGGCCACAAGAAGCTATTGCGAGGAGTAGTTTCAGAATGATTTCACCCGTCTAAGAGACGCCATAGTCATTGTGTACAGAGACGACGAGGTTGAGAAGTACGGTGAGCCTCGCGACCACCCATCGCAAGAGGATACCAGGCAACGAGGACAGATGGTCACACAGACGCCAGACGAACAATGTGCTGTAATCCTCAGTCTCAGCATGCCAGCGCCGGCAAGTCGACGCACGGAACACCTGTGGTCATCGGACGAGTTCGCAAAATCCTTGCTGTCAGCAGAGCGCAACGGGTGTTGGAGTGTGCGGAGCCCTGAGCCGTGCCACGGACCTCTTCGGCAATGTGTTGTGTACATAGTAAGTTTTTTTTTTTTTTTTTTTTTTTTTTTTTGCCCGCAACCTTAAAGCAGAAGAAGCAACAATAACGCGAGGCAGAGAGACGTTCGCAGTGAGGACACTGCTGATCGATAAGTCCGCAAACAAAGCCACCAAGTGATTCAGAACACACCTTCGTTTATCGATGAGAAAGCGGAAGTAGGCGTAAGAAAAGACATTCCCAGTGAACTTTGCACTTTTTTTTTCTTTTTTTCTCTTGTTTGTGTCCCGCGTGGTCGTCGATATCTTGAGGCAGCACGGAAACGACAGCGTCGCCTCTTGTTTTGATAGGTCTACGTTTCGTCACCTGGCAACGGCTTCTGCAAGCGTGGATGCTTGGGGTCGTCTGCAATTGTGTCGGGGCAATATTTCCCAGGGAAATCATAAACTGCAGGGTTTCTTTTTTTTTAAAGATTTTTTACTAACTGTTGGTGTATTGGTTGCTATTCGCAAAGCGAGATTCACACACTTTTTGTGAGCGTGTCACTATTCATCCCCAACTAGTTCTGAAAGAGCAAACTGTCGCTGCTTTACTGTCTTTACTTCAAGGGAAGAAAAAAAAAAAACTTTGACATTGATACGATCGCACTGGTAGGTATACTGAAGTAGCGTTAACAATAAGAACGGAATGGAAATTCATCCTCGATATAGTTTACTTTTGAGTCCTGAGCGATCCTCGTGTAAACAGAAAAGCTATTTTTCTTTATTTATTTCTCCTTTGGCGTCATTTCCACTTGGGGTTTCATACTCATACAATAACTGCGCGAAAATCACGCCTGAGCTGGGCTGTTTTAAGTAGGTGACTGCAGTTTTCTTCTTTATTTTTTTATTTTTTTATTCTAAAGCCCAGAAACAGAGGATCTGAAGCAAGTTTTTAAAAAGCTGCAAGGAAACTATTTTATTTGTGACCGTAGAAAAAAAGAACAGCAGTAGTTTCAGTTTGAGCCTGTGTAGCGAGGCAGGCAGCTGTGTCATCGTCCACCCTGCAAACCTAGGCAGCGCCATTTTGAATTACGCTTCCCTATTAAAAAGAAAAACCATATTCACCCATACGATCGATATCGCCCATTACCATTATAAGACAACCACATGACATATATGCATTTTTTCTAGACGAAAAACGGACAGGTAAGTTCGATGATTGACCACGGTTGTCTCTCAAACTTTTCCTGTCTGATGGCACATACATGGTGTTGTTTTCTTCCGTCTGCTTTTAATAGATTTACAATCAGCAATATTTTAATGGAATAGATGCGGCGCACAGCACCGACAATATTTATTTAATGATTATAATATGTGTATAAGGTAAGGCAGATTGTATTAAAACCGTTAAAATCGTGAATTCCGCCCATGAAACTACATAATTGTCAGGCTTTTTTTTTTCTTCAGATGGGTCCTTCGTTTGGTATTTGGGATATGGGTCGTATGGGTGCATATTGTTTTCTGTTTCGTTTTTAGTAGGGTTGCCCTTCTCGACGGCTGGGGTGAACCCCCGGCCGTGTTCCAAAACGTAATCTAGGAGCTACGACTCTCAGTTGTTTCATCTACAACCGACATGCCACCCACCGAGGTTTAATAAAGTTCGCACAGCACGTCGTATACGGTAGTGTCCGAAGTTTGGCTCTTTTTCTTTCAGCCTGGCAACATGAGCAGACGACGCTCTCGCTCGCTCGGATTGGCGAGAGACAGGGGCAGACAGCCTTTGCTTCTACCCACTAATCCTTCCAATCAGAGCACGGCGCCCTGACGTCACCGCAAGGTCTCATTTCCTTCTCTCCCTCTGTTTTTCTCCGCATAATCAACGACAGGGTGAGGAAGGCAGGAAGCCTCTTCCCGATACCCGGCCTTCAACGCGCGCATTGCGCGAGTGCGTGCAAAAGTCAAGAGCGTGCCGTAATCAGTTTCTAGAACGGCGGAACTACTGCGCGTGCTCGATGGCCGCCTGTTAAGCCAAATTATAGCCTTCTATATACTGACAAAGTCTGGCAGATCGCCACGAGAAGCGACCGCCGAAATGGAAAAGGTGGAGCGGCAGACAACGGATGAGAGGAGAGCCACGTGACTGGCGCCCCGCTGCGGCGAGACGGCGAAACACACTTCTCCTGAGCGAAGAAGTGTGTTTCGGGTCCTCGCCGCTGCAAAAGCTGTGCGCTGACGTCCAGGTTCCCCAAGAAATGGCTCTTTGATGCTCTGCGCTACCAGACCCTCGCGCTCCAAATCTGCGACCCGGCACTCTGTGGCTCCGTCGTCAAACTGCCAGGTTTTGTGAGTATAGAGGAGGCAATGGCCCAATAGAGAGTATTCACTGGACGCCATATTTGTGGGTGCTGTTTAGAGCGCATGCTCAGAATCAGCTCACATCAGTAGGCTGCTACGACCGGCACTGTTGATGGTGCGGAATGCAGGTTGCAAAAGAACTGTGGAAGCTCGCTCTCAGCACGCGCTCAGCATTCGTGCTCACAGCTATGGCCGCGAGTGAATACTCCCTATAAACTTTTCGCCGAATTACCCAAGCATCCGAAATAATGTTGGCAACGCAGGAACACGCGCTGCGCGTGCTGGCGTCTTCAGCTCGAACTTTTCCAATGCAAAAAGCTAAAACCAAATGGCACTTCGCACGCGCGTTCCGCGGACGCTTTATTGTGTTTATTTACTTCGAATATTTTCTATAGAGAAGGCGAGCATGTGCAGCGCGTGTACCTATGTTTTCAAGATTCTCTTTGATGCTTCAGTAATTTAGTGAAAGGTCTATGGGCGACGTGAGCGATCGAAAGCGTCGCAGCGGTCGGCCTGGATTGGTCGAATGCTGACTATGACGTCGGCAAAGGATTTCGCATCGACGGAAATAAGAGTAATCCTTATAAGTGCTTCAATTTTGACAATGCTGGCAATGTTAGTTTTAGAGCGCAGTGATTTCAAGCTTCTACCATGCTAATCACAAGCACCATCAAACTTGTTGTGCACAAAGTAATGACGTCAGGAGAACGAACCATAGGAGGGCGCCACCAAAACGATTGCAAGCAGAGCACCTGTGAGGGGCCGTGATTCATCTCACAAATGTTTACAGTAAAGACAGAGGCACACTAGCTCAACAGATTGTTTTCTTTTGTGCGAAAACTCGTGCGTGCGAGGCACTTTCTAAAGCCACGCTCTCGTGTCCATGCCTATGTCTGCACTGCAGGTGTTTAGTCCCACTAGAGTGACAAACAGAAACAACCGACACCGACAAGCCTAAAGCACGTGCATTGTGTACGCGAACTTGGTGGGCTTGCAATCACTATACTCCGTTTGACCTTATGTCGTACTGCAGCGAAGGCTAGAAGCGCGAGCTCATAGCGTTGGCAGCTGCCCTTGGTGCACGAGAGCTTGTGCCGCCGAGATGTGCCCTAGAGCAAAGAGCTCGCGCTTGTAGCCTGTCCTGCGGTACAACCACGGTGGGTACAACACAAGGTGAAACAGAGTATAGTGCTTACTTCAAGAGAAACTGCGAGCTAAGGTAAGTTCGGGCATTGGTATGTACACTCGGGCATTAGTAGGTATTAGCCCCGTGCGCGACCGAAAGCGTCGCTGTGGTCGGCCGTCCACGATCGGCCGAACGCTGATAATGACGTAGAAAAGGGGATTTATCATCGACGGAAATAAAAGGAATGAAAGAACTTTAATTTTGACGGTGTTGGCAGTGTTGCTTTGAGAGCGCAATGATTTCAGGCTTCCACCATGCTATTTACAAACACCATCGGACTTGTTGTTTGCAAGGTAATGACGTCACAAGCGGGAACCATAGGAGGGCGCCACCAAAACATCTCGCCGCTAATTTGGTGGAAGCCTGAAATCATTGCGCTCTCAAAGCAACACTGCCAACACCGTCGGAATTAAAGTTCTTTCATTCCTCTTATTTCCGTCGATGGTTTACCCTTTCCGACGTCATAGTCAGCTTTTGGGCCAATCGTGAAGGCCGACCACTGCGACGCTTTCGGTCGCGCACGTCGCCAATACAGTGCCAGTGTGCTCGTCTCTACTTTTTGCAACAGTCTGTTGCTTTCGATGGTGTTACGGCAGGCTGCCGAGTTCACGAAACATCAAGCACATGATTATATTGTAAATTATGCAAAGCTGCGAGCGAGCTGGACAAGAATGACGATAATCTCTGGAAAAGGTGAACAAGAGGGGTAACAAGAGAAGAGGACCAGGCGGATTTTTTAGGTCGTGCACCAGTCATCTGTGTTTGGAGATTTGCGTTTGTCCTTTACCCGCTTTGTTTCCCTTCTCCAGGGATTATTCTTGTCCAGCTCGCTTGCACCTTTGCATTAATCGCATTATAATCATAAGCTTAAAATGCAGACCGTTCACTCTTGTTGTCAGACTGGTGGCAGCTGATAAAAGCCGTTTGCTCTACTGACGTCTCACTCCTGGTTAGCTTATGGCCTATTCGTCTGGGGCACACCGCACCCGTCCAGTGCAGTAAACTCTTTCCACTTTAGTACACGAAAGGCTGGCAGGCAGAGAAGGAAGCTCCCCTCTCCCCTCTAGCCTTCCGTGTACCACGAACCGCACCGCACCAGTGCGATGCGGGTCCAGACGAGTTGGCCATTAGTTGGTAGAGCGCTCCACTGGAAATGGAGAGGTCCCTGGTTCGATACCAGGACCAGGCGGATTTTTTTGGCCGCGCACCAGACCTAGTTGTGTTTGAAGATTTGTGTTCGTCCTTTGTCCCCCTTGTTCCCCTTCTCCACGGATTACTATCATCATTCTTGTCCAGCTCGCTTGCACCTTTGCATTACGACATATGGCGTCCAGTGAATACCCCGTATACTTTGGTTCATACTTAGTGTACAATGCTGTCAAGGGTGCTGGCGTAAGAATGGCCTTTGACCACACATATCGTTTGCACGCGTCCTCGCGCAAACGAAACCGGAGATGAAGCCACGCTCTCGTGCTAGTAACTTTGACAGCGCTGTACAGATCGCGACACTGTTAGCGCGAACACGACACCGGCGCATTTTCGCATTGTACTTCTAAATAGTATTAGCGAGCACGAAATTTTACTGCTTACATTATAGAAGTAAATGAGCTCTTTCCGCAGCAATAATAACTCGGATGACATCCCTTGGTTTCGAAAAGAAAAACTGGAAAAAACCGGCGATCGCTTGTTCGCGCTAACAGTGTCACGCTCTGTACATTAAGTATGAAACGAAGTGTAATGGCCACTCATACAGAAGCGTTTGACTACGCCTGATCATAGACGATTGCAAGTATGGAGGCCATACTGTGCGTGCGGGTAGCATTGGCAAGCTCGCAATTGCGCGTGCTTGCCCACACGAGCAGGAACATGGCGGCCGCGGCCACCGCCATGTCCCTGCCCGTGCGGAAGAGCCCGTGCAATTTCAGTTCTTACCAAAGCTATGTACACGCGCGAGCTGCACATGCTCGCATTCGCGAGGCACCCGTCGGTGCGGCGTGCTTGCAATTGTATCTAAGTCGCAGGGGCTACTTTGCTGTAAACGTTGCGCAGTGACGGAAACAGCGTTTGACCATTTTGGATCAGGTTCTGTAGCCGGCCAAAAATCTTTGGTCTGGAGCTGCCACTGACGTTACGGATGCCAAAATTTGTTACCGCATCGTTAAACGAGTCTACCTTTCATATTAGGGAGTTATAGTATGTCGTTTTTCCTCCTCCGCTGCGGTATCCGCA
>NW_024609837.1:10996751-11053651 GCF_016920785.2 Ixodes scapularis
TCCCCCTCCCTCCTCCTCCTCCTCCTCCTCCTCTCTCTCTCTCTCTCTCTCTCTCTCTCTCTCTCTCTCTCTCTCTCTCTCTCTCTCTCTCTCTCTCTCTCTCTCTCTCTCTCTCTCTCTCTCTCTCTCTCTCTCTCTCTCCCCCCCCCCCCCACACACACACACACACACACATAGCTCGATCGACAGAGTAGAACTGTTTTTGACCCGCTCGAGGTTTTTCTCTCTTTGTTGGTTTCGCACCCCGCTGGGGGGGGAGTTTCGTATTAATGGAGCTTGTCCTTGGAGGTTTTTCAAAGTCGAGCACCATCAGCGGAGGTCGTGAGAAAAGGCGAGCGCTATCCAAGGGGCCAAAGCGAGCGGGCGCGCTCGAAAGCGCGCTTCGGCATGCACCGCCGAAAAAAACGTCGATGGGGGACCCTTATGAGGGGGCGCCTCTTGAGAAATCCTACTCGCTGTAGTTTGTTCTCTCCTCCCTCGATCACAGCTTTGTTTCTTTGCCGGCAATTACGTTTTACTTTTTTAGGCTCTGACTTTCTCTATTTTATTTTTAATTATTCCGACTTTTCTTCCTCCCCCACTTCTTCGATTTGATGCGAAGTGGTGGCGAGTAAAGCTAAAAAAAAACAAAAAAAACAAAACAAGCTGACTGGGGGAAGGGGGCTCGATTTTGGGGGGTAGCAATATAACAGCGGGGGTTGTGGCTGATGACCTCGAAAAACAGCCGCGCTCCAAGCAAGCAAGCACAAGCGCCGTTTGCTACCTTTTCTATTTATTCTGTCGTGTTTTTAAATCACGCGCCAAATTCGGGGATCGGTGGCCGAGTGGTGC
Source organism: Ixodes scapularis (assembly GCF_016920785.2). Taxonomy (NCBI): domain Eukaryota; kingdom Metazoa; phylum Arthropoda; class Arachnida; order Ixodida; family Ixodidae; genus Ixodes; species Ixodes scapularis. Next base: position 10,997,583 of record NW_024609837.1, read on the forward strand.
TGGCGCACAGCGGCTCGAAGCCCAATGGAGCGAAAAGTCGCGCTGCTGAGCTCAGAGATGTTGGGCTGCGAGAGAGGCAGGTTAGGTGTTGGTCGAACCTCGCTAAAAGTTTGAAACGACCAAAGGCGCCGATCGAGCGTACCGCATTTAAAGCGCAGCTCTTAGGCACCCATGATCCGACTTGAGCGGCGTCGGCGTCGCCATCACCGTCGGCGTAACCGCGCGGTTCATTATGCGACGCGTGACGTCACTGATGACATAATCATTGACGGGATCGGCATCGCCATCGTCATCATCAGTGACGTTATCGGCACCGCCATCGTCACCAATGACGTTACTGACGACGCCACTAGTGGTGATGACGTCAACAGTGACGTCACTGATGACGTCATCGTCACGTGACCTCATAGGGGTCACATGACCCCGGCGACGGGCGCTGCCGCTCGGAGGGAGGAGTAGCAGACAGGATGAGGAAGTCAGGAGGAGAGAGGAGGGATATACCTTCCCCTCAGTACCCTTCCCTCCTCCTCCTCAAAAGCTGCGCTCGAATTCGGCGTTACAGGGAGTTGTAAACGGCTTTCATTTTTTAACTCAATTAACGGGTCGTGTCGAAAAATTACTCGCATAGGAAATGGACACCAAACGTAAAGAGCATACATATACTTACTGCCTACGCACGTTTTTACATTGCCTCGTTATACCGAGAAGGCATAAAGAAAGAAGAAAAAGTAATCTCGCACTTACCAGCTCATAACTCTGCTTGGGATCGCACGACGATATCACCTGAAAAGATAAAAACACAATATTAGCATCGTAACGAAACCGAGAATGGGCAGAAACGTTCAATAAATACGAAGGCTGATTCCCGTTGTTGTACGGTTCAAACAGAAAGTCAATCAAAATTTAAAAAAAAAAAAAATTATGTTTATTAGACAGTAACAAGCGCTATATGTGACAGTAATGAACTACACGTCCCAGTGCGTTATTAAGGCCCGTTCACACTCTTGCAACCGAGTACGACCGAGAGTGACGTAAGACCGGTTTTTAAGCCTCTTGCGATCTCTTAGGACCAACTCCGCAGCAGTGCACTCGGTTTTAAGAGGTCGCAAGAGGCTTAAAAACCGGTCTGGTCTCTCTCGGTCGTACTCGGTTGCAAGGGTGTGAATGGCGCTTTAGAAGCAATGAGTATACGTCTCTCGTGCTGAAGTACAATCATATTTATGATAATCTATTAATAAATGCAGCTATCTCCAAGTTGATGTTGTTACAGAGCCAGCTCCAAGCCACCAGGTGCATGTGGGACATGACTCAGCATTAAAAATAAAGCAAGTCTAAATTCGCAATCTCACCCTCACAGAAAACAACAAAAAAACGAAGTTTTTATGAAAGTCAATATTTGCAATTTCGCGGTAAAAAAAAATAAAGAAAAAAAAGTCACAGGTCGAAATTTGGAGTTCCACGCGCACTAGTAATGAAATGAAATGATATGCCAACATACGCAGTTTCACCTGCTAAGGAAAGTTTTCACCCAGCTCAAAAATTCAAAGTATCACGTCAAGAAATAAATACACACTTTTGAGTTATCGGTTCAGAGGGCACAATGCGAAAATACTGTGTCGGTGCTTCAATCGAGCACTGGCATCTATCTTTAAGATATGCCTTGAGCAGGTTTCTGAGATCGCTTAAATATGGCGATAACTCACTCTGCGGGCCTTTAAGCGTCCTAGAAATCCATAAATCATAACGATGCGCGGCAAATTTTCCTATTAAAAACAAAAAAGCAATCAAAGATCGAAACTATCTGCTGCGATGGGGGGGAGCGTTGTTCCGACAGCCAGGGCGGCATATGACCAATGAAAACGCGACATTTCGTTGAGATTGCAAACGAAAATGTGTGTGCTTTTGCAGATGATAAAAGCAAATAAGAGTGGGTAAAAATATGCAGTCAGATTCTATCCAGTAAGATTCGTCTCTTCTCGATACGATACACTACTGCTTGATTTATGTAACCGCAACCACAGAGAAACACGCATCCCCTCAAAAAAGGTATAATGCAGATCTCCGAGACGTAACACTGATACGAAAATGTCGGACGCAAACGCACTCCGCACGCGTAATTAAGTGTTTTTTTTTTGTTTTTTTTTTGCAATAGAGTTTTGTTGCCGTTCGCCAAATCTTGTAATTTAAAGTTGCTCGCTCGCAGCCAGTTTGCAATCAAACGAATTTTCCCAAAATGCATTCTTTTAAAAACTCCATCGAGAAACGTCAATTGGCGGTCGTCATTTTTTGGGGGCACCAAGCGTGTGATTGGGTCCGAGACATCGCCGAATGATGCCGACTCATTGTCCAGCGGAGCCCAGTTCACGCCGAACCTCGACGGCGGACTCGGGTACTTTGCGTAGCGGCTACTAGATGGCGCTCTTGGAAGGGTCTTTTTTTAACAATGACGTACGTTGTTCACGCACCGTTAGCGCGAACAAGCGATCGGATGTTTTCTCTGTTTCTTTTGCTGCTGTTATTGTTTTCTTCTCAGTATTGGAGGGCTGTTTTTCAAAACTACCATAGTGGTGGAAAGTGCTCAGTTGGAGTACTAACCTAAGCGGTAAAGTTTGATGCCCGCCAGTAGTACCTTTCCAAGGAAAATGCGCAGAAACGCAAAATTCGCGTTCGCGCTAAACCGTGTCGCGCGGTGTGGGTTACACGTGGGCTGGACAGAAGTACAGAAGCTTACAAAAAAAACGAACACAAGGGCAAAAGCGAAGCGAAAATGGCGGTTTGGATGGAGAGACCACGGAAGAAATCAATCTTCGCAGAGAAAAAAACAATTTTTTTAAAAAAGCCACAGCGAAGACGACGTTGTTGAGCACAAGCGATAGATTCTCCGGAGAACGACCGTGGACGCTAACAACAGCATCAACGGAAGAAGCGAAGGTCAACGTCTGAATGAAATATTCTCGGGACAAAGACCTCCTCTACAGAAAACACTGCCGCCTTAGACGCGCAAAAAAAAAAAAAAAAAAAAAAAAAAAAAGATAAAGAGAAAAAGGTAATTAACTTTTTTCTTTGTTCCGTAGGCTTACTATGGTGATGTTTCTTTTGTTTTTCAGGTATAGCATAAATGTATGTACTAACAAATTTGAAGAAAAAAAACAAAAAAAAAACAAGGTGCACCTTTACAAACGAACGTCAGAAGAGAGGGTGTAATAAATAGAGACGTCGCGACCTTTCGGCGAATTTGAGGTTCGACTGGTTCGGCGAACTTTTGACGTTTGCGTAAAATTCTACCGAATTCGACATTTGAACAGCGTTGCCCGACTTCTAGGAAAACTAATAATATTAATAATATTTTATTACGTGTCAGAAATAAACAAATACGAGGATCCGACCCGCCCAAGCCTCATTGAACTTGTCTGGCGGTGCCTGTCAGTCGGCAGAACGAAACGGATATAAACAAGATTCTTAAATAAAGATCCCCAGTAAAAAATAAAAAAAAAACTATTTATAGAATAACGTTTTTAATGATAAGGTAATGCTTCTCAAAAACCCGTTTCAGCTTGCATTTGGGATCGGCATTCAGAACACTTGGCGTAAGTTTGTTCATGAATTGTGGAACATGGTATCTGCGAATTCCTTTTCCATATGTCGTGGAAAGCCGAGGCGTTCAAAAGCTATCTTTAGACCTTAGATCACGTGCAGGGACGTAGAGGGGGTCTTAAAAGGGCTAGACCAAAAATGCCAATGTACAACAACCGTTTCAAACAGTAGCGAATTAAAATCGGGCATAAGTAATGTCTTAAACACATCTATGTTGTTTTTGTTTTTTTGTTTCTTCCCCGGAGCATAAATCGTACGAAAAACTTTTTAACAGAGAACGCAAAATTGAATTAATTCTAGTTTGCCAACGTAGAACACAACGATCATACACACTTGTGCCATTTCGAAATATACTGTCACCCAAAGCGCGTCCAACAATTTTTCGATCCCATAACGGCATATATTATCGTATACATTATATAGCAAACAAGATAGTGCGGGAAGTTTCTTGCAGAAGTGGGCGAGATGGAAGTTCCACGCAAGGTCACTGTCGAACAACTGTCCAAGATACTGTGGATGTATATTTCACCGGTTCACAAGAACACGATGAACAATCAGACGTAAGTAACAATAAAGGACACGCGGCTACAACCTTTTCTTTAAAGAATTATGAAAACATACAAGTTCTGTTTCAGGCGAACTACCAAGAATTAAATTCGCTGCAAACCAATCCAGAGTTTCAATCGCCGCACCTCGCAAAGAAGATATCGCATCTGGGGAGCTTGTTGCAGTAAATAAGTGTCGTCAGCATATTGAAACAACGAAATTACAGCAGCGCACTGCGAAGGTCATTAACACAAATATTAAATAGGAGTGGACTCAGAACAGGGCCCTGGGAAACACAGGCATTGAGTGTTGAGAAGGTGCCTAGCTCAAACTGGCCAATCGAAACGCATTGACGTCTGTTCTGTAGAAAGGTTTCAAAAAGTACCAGACAAGAACCACAAAATCCCAACCTCGAAAGTTTTTTTTCCAACAGTCTGGGCGGCATGCATTGTCACATGTCTTACTTACGGCCAAAAAGATTGCGCGAGCAACTTGATCTCGCTCAAAGGATGAATCGAGGATATCAGAGAAATCCTCAAGTATTTGTGTACCTCGACCTTGAATAAAACCATACTAATAAGGCGACAAAATGCTGTGCCTTAAAAAAAAAAAGAAAAAAGAAAAAGCTAGTCATAGTTGATCACAAATGCTTTTATAACACCTTGCAAATACAGGGGACGATTGAAATAGGCCGGTAATGTTCTATGTTTTTATGAGCCCCACCATTAGAGAGTGGAGTAATTGCTGCCGTTTTTACGGTAATGGGAATTCCTTCATTCGAGATAATATTATGTGTAGAAACGAAAGCAAAACATTTTTAGTTGTGTCGAAATTTCCACGTAAGTCACTGGTTGAAATGCCCTCTATACCTGGAAATGCCCTCTATACCTCTATACCTGACCAGAGTTCATTTTCAAAAAGAGAAGGCAAAAAAGCTGAGTTCCAGACGCTATTTCGTACAGCGCACGACCCTAGATGTTGTCTCGCAATACACAATACCAAAGAAAAGAAATAATAATAATAAAGTCAGTGAAGTTATTAGCAACGCTTCGCCCATCGGACAAAAAATGCGATAACAAACAGCTGCTTTCACCAGAGATCCATTTTCGATCTACTTTGCGTTGGTTAAATTTTACAGGGCGCGTAGCCATCTGCCTGAAGGTCTTGAAGTGTGCTATAAATGTATCATAACGATAATCAGCAGGCAGAGTTTGCTATGGCACAAACATGTCCGAATTATGCTGAGTGAACAGTTTATCTAAGCGCGCCTGTGGTCAACGATGGAAACTCCCCTCTCAGAGCCGACAGGAATCGACTGATTAGATAACCCATAGCCGTGGTCAGCAAGTTTCGCTTTTTCTATTGCAGACTTAATTTCCGAGTTCTGCATTCGAACATTTTATACGATCGATGCCAGATACAACATGCTGGCCAGATAAATAATCATCTCTTGCGGTTTTATGAATTGCAATGTCCAGTCCCCATTTACAGAGGACGTCAAAATGTTCAAATATATGGGGAAAAAAGCTGTTCATACAATCGTTTGTTTTTTAATATGCAGGCGTCATGCAAGGAAACACACTTACTTTCCACAATCTAGCAAGTATGTTAATGCGAAGCGATACATTCGATATATATATTGCATCCCATCTGTCCTAGGTGACATCGGGTCTATTTAAATTTCCGAGCACGAGTACGAAATTCCAACTTCGGTCAAACATTCTGTTAAATGTTCAAAAAACTCAAACCTTGCCGAACTCCAACAACGGCAGGTTTCAGACAAGTCTCGTAATAAATATCCGACAAGAATGCGCACAATAAAAAAAAAAAAAGAAAAAAAAAGAAAGAAAAAAAACGTGAATTACTTTTTTGTACGTAGTAAACTACGCGTGTACGCAATACTACTGGCGCCATCTATCGCCACCGTAAATACCAGATGTCCACCGTTGCGCACACAGCGCCACCAAATCGCGGACAAGTCAACTACGATTCGAATTTAAGTAAAACCAAAGTACAATTAGTCGTTACCCTCGGCAAACTGTGCCGGTATCGTCATTAAAGAAGTGACGACGCCCGCGCGAGCAAACCTCCACGAGATGGCGCCACTAAACGTACCCCAAAAAGGGGCTTGCGAGCGCCCCCTGCGACAACGGAAACCGCGGGAAACGGACGGACGGCCGCGTAATTAATTGTAGGAAAATGCAGACGAAACAAAGGAACACTAAATAGTACCTATACCCCGTTTCACCATTAGGATGGAGCGAAGAGAAGGCTAAAACCCACCGAAGTCACTGCAATGTCGTGCGCGTGTTACATGACCTTCCAGAGGGGCACATCGACGCGAGGCGGGGCGCCCGCTGTCACGTGGTATACGGGCGAATCTCTGGATTGGTTGGGATAGGCATTAGCGCTCGCTGCTGTCCTTCCTAAGGGAAAAACTAAGTATAGAAGCGTGCAACGAACAGAAATGAAGAACAAAAAGCAAAACCCGTAAGTGAATGCCAGTTGTTGCGGCATCAGGTTTTTCGGGTTGGCCCCACACTACCGCCGCCGCCACCAACACCACCACCCGCGCAGCCAAGTCTTCGCGGATAATAAACGAGCTGGGAGGTAATAAATAAAGGCTCCCGGATTTGAAACAAGCACTTCAATACAAAAGAAAATAAAAACACGTTGCGTGATAAACGAATAAAACAACAACAACAACAAGAAAACGATCCGGAGCACAAAGACGGAAAACCTGATCCCGCCGTTCATGGATCTCGCAAGAAGTTTCCTGCAGCAGCAAACGTCGGTTGGTTCATTGCGGTTGCCTAACGAGGCATTCTCAGAAAGACCGTGAGCTATGACGTTTTGTCGGGGGGGAGTTTCGTCGGGGCGACCCCGAGAGCTTGACACCAAATAGAAATGACAACGAACTCGGGATGCTTTCGGAGTTTCACTTTGGCCACTTGGATCACTATCATCATCAGAGTGCAAGAGTGCACGCTTCTTTTTTTTATGTCATATTCTAGATCTGAATTTTGAACTTTGCTAGAACAAATTTGTGCAGACGACACCGGAGAAAAGACTTCCAAATATTCCAGTACAGCCCGATGCAATAATAAAAGCCACCGATAGCTCGAGAAAGATGGCGCGTGGCTGAATTGTGCGCACGATTCATTCTTCGTGATTGGTTCTTGGACGTTCCTACGAGTCAATGTCGCAATATGATTGGATGCGTAGGGACGATAAAATGTCTGAAACTCGCCTACGCCCTGCGGGAAACACCGTAACATGGCGGCCTGGAATACACCGCAACATGGCGGCCAAATATCGCAACTATATACTGGTTCACGAATGCCACAAATTCCATGCACTCTAAAAAAAAAGGGGGTGTAGACGTTACACCCCTTGTCACATATAGGACACCCCAAAACTTCAGTTGGATGTACAGCGCGCTAATGTTGACCTGACTGCCCCAACTTTTGCGAGAGGGTTGATGACGGTGCGATATAACATATTAAGCAGCTAAAGTACGTATCAAAGTTTACAGGAAAATAACACACATGTTTTGCAGTTGAGCTATAGAAAACCCCGATAACTTTTTTTGCACTCAGTCACACTTCCATTAACTATTTTAATGAGTTGTACAACTCGGATATCAAGCCGCTCGTGAAATTCGGTAGCGTCGGTACAACGTCAGTGCTCTGTACGTCCAACTGAAGTTTTGGGGTGTCCTATATGTGACAAGGGGCGTAACGTCTACACCCCCTTTTTTTTTTTAGAGTGCAGCTCGTCCAGGCGGGACGCGGCTCTTCAGTCATTTTACACGAGTTGTATACACAGAGTCTGGGAGGGAGGCTCTGCCGAAATGGCGAGATGTTCTTCGGATTCCCCGCAAAACAGGGAGCGTTCCACTGAAAACGCGACATGCGTTTGGCGTTTATACGCCGTTCGCTATCTTTCCGAGAAATACCGATTTAAAACGCCGAAAAAATAATCAAGAATATGGAAGAAGCTGGGGAGAAAAGATGGCGAGCGATCGCTAGGTTCCTTTCGCACCGTGTAAACTGCTGTTTATGGCACACGATGAGTGGTTATGTCCAGTGTCCTCAAGTTGCTTTCACCCAGTTTATAAAGTACGTTTCAACAACAACAACAACAACCAAATAGCCATCTCAATGAAAATATACCTCCTATTTATATTTGCGCCAGTGTATTTTGCAAAGCACTGTGGGCAGTCTGCGTCCGCAGTTGTCCGTGACCTTAAAGAAGTCATGAAACGATATCGGGGTTGGAACGTTCGTGACTTTTCAGAGGCTTACTGGTCTGGCCCAACTATACTCGCATATGGATCGCCACTGATTCAGAAGCTTCTTTGTCGCGGTGAAATGGCGAGGTTAAAAGGGGACTATTCCTTTCAGCCTTGCCTTTGCAAAGCTAGATGATGTAATTGTGGGATAAAAATCATCCGCCTGACGACAGTCGACGGCGGCTCATGGATTGGACACGAGAAGTGCGTGAGCACTCGACTTCGGCTCGTAAGAATCAATGCCTCGGCGCTGATGAGAAAAGCTCGACTATAACAATGCCTGGAGCTCAGCACGTGTTCTCTACTTTGCCAATCCTAGCGGGTGGCTATGATTAACGTTCGCGGCATATGATGATAGGCACCAGGCCACGTGGACGCTTGTTCCGGCTCCGAGTTGAGGGGATGAGCGACACTCATATTTCTCGAATATTTTTGGCGACTGCCACTGCCTAGAAAGAAAAAACTAATGCAAGTTTGTTCACTTATCAACGTTGGGGAGTGATTCTAATTAGTATTTGCCTAGAAAGAAAAACTAAAGCAAGTTTGTTCAGTTATGAACGTTGGGGAGTGATTCTAAGTGGTATTTAGCGGAAGTAGAAAAATCGTTTCATGACCCCTTTAAATATTTTGCAACCGAGCCTTGTCTGGACGTGTTGTTAACTTGATCTCATTTGCCTCATTATATATGCAAAAGACTAACTGACTAGCTAACGTCGCTCGTTCTTTTCTCGCCGTTTTTGGTTCGGTCATAAATAAATTCATTCATCTCGCGCAACAAAGACCGACACAACAAGTTTAGGCTTCACGGCGCATACAATTCAATTTTCTCCCACCTCATTAAAAACACTCAAATAATCAGATTCAATTCCCACAAGTCTCAAGGTTGCTAGCAGAGGAACTCTGCATGTAGCAGCACAGCCACGCAGCGGAGAAGGAGAGAGAGAGAGAAACAAAAAGAGACTAAAATGCGACCGCTACAAAGTCGACAATATCAGGCGCCGACCTTGACACATCTTTAAACGAGAAATAAATTTAGAACTCGAACTAAACGTTGTAAAAACAAAACAAACGTACAAAAAAGAAACAGACGTAATCCAGCGGATCACATGACACCAGCAGCTGTCTCAGCCAGAAGCAGCAAAAACGTCAGCGCGCATGCGCAGTGCAGAGCCACCCAGGCAGGCCCGTCCGTCAAACCGCGCGCGCACGTCAAGCCGTCATTAACGGGAGAAGCGTAGGCGTACAACCAGAACGGTTATTAAAACACGTTCGTTCAATAGGACAGGCGGATGGCCGCGCCGCGTCTGTCCACACAAGGCGGCCCGCGTACATACGGCGGATATATAGACGACATGGAGAGATGGGAGCAAAAACGATGAGGGCGTGGCGATCACAATTTCCTGCGATGTCCTTGAGCGTTTGGAGACATCTTTCTTTTTTATTTTTTCTCTGCGCGGTTCGATGTTCCCGTAGTATTTGTTGGTTGTGTGCAAGCTTCGATTTCTAGTTTTGTTTTTTGACATTCCCCTTTATATCGAAGCGTGGGCAAGGACGCCCCATCCCCTTCTCAATAATGATAATAATAATAATACTTAAGTCGAAAAAACTCAATGTTATCTTCTGTTAAAGGTGTCGCGAATTTTCATAGAAAATACCTCAGGTTCGACTGGCGCGGCGGGCCTCCAAACTTTTAGCGAACATTGACGAAGTTCGACTTACAAACAACGCTTCCCAAATTCATAAAAAAAAAAAAAAAAAATAGTGAAATATATTATAAACTTTAGTTATAGCTTATTACAGCGAAACACTTCAAATTCTTTATTTCTCTCCATTTGGCGCGGGAACTCAACTAGTGTTGCACCCCTCGTCCGCCAGGTGGCGTCAGCCCGTTTTCGATTCCCGCGCACGCGCAGAACAGTCCAACCTGAGCGGAACTTGGGTCGCACTTTGCGATAGAAGTTCGAAGAAAAGAAGGCGAACCTGGTCGAATTCGAACCTGGTCGAACTCGAACCTGGTCGAATTCGAACCTGGTCGAACTCGAACCTGGTCGAACTCGACCTGGTCGAACTCGAACCTGGTCGAACTCGAACCTGGTCGAACTCGACGTGGTCGAACTCGAACATCGCCAGGTTCGCGACGTTCCTTATCTTACCCTATCGTTTTAGCTGGGGGTGCTCGCGGACGGTCCCGAGACCGGTAGGGTGTGGTCGACCTCGCCGACTGGTTACCAAACTGACAGTGATCTCCTTCACGCTTCGCACGGCGCATCACCCGCCCGACAGCCGATCCCCGTATCGCCTTTGTTCCATCAATCATCTTTCTCCAATTGATCTGGGAACTCAACATTATTTGGCGCAGGCAGCCGTATCCGATAACGACATTTGACGTAACGATTTTTTTTTGCTCGCCTAGTACGATGAGCGTGTGAAGTTATTGTTTATTTTATTTATATGCCCCATGTCCGAAATAGCGGCCAGGCTCTTTAAATCGACCGCAAACATCGGTTTCTTAACCTATCGCGTTCCGATTTTGTACAGCGTTGGCCACAGGTGGTGCATTTTTGCTATACAATTTGCAAAAAGCGAACTTACCCGAGGAAAAAGTAAAGAAAGACAAAGGCTTCACTCTCATGAGGTTGGAATACCACCGGTATTCCAACCATACGGCGCCTTATTGATTGAAGACCGGTATTTTCGCTAGATCTCCATAGGAGCTAAGCCTTTTTCTTTGTTTACTTTTTCCTCAGGTAAGTTCGCTCTTTGCAAATTTTATAGAAAAATTGCACCACCTGTGGCCTACGCTGTACAAAATCGGAACGCGATAGGTTAAGAAACCGATTTTTGCGGTCGATTTAAAGAGCCTGGCCGCTATTTGGGACAGGCGGTAGTCATCAACTTCGTTGCTCTTAGCAGACATATGGACCTGGACAGCTTCCACCCCTAGTTCTGACCCCTGGGACAGAGGGGCTGGGGAGACCTCGTTGGGCGGGGAGTTGCGACAGCGCTTCCGAAACGTCCTTTTCGCGGAACAGCGGTGATGTGTCATGCTCACGCATGGTCAGAGCTTTGGCGTATGTTTGTTTCGCTCCCCCCAAACGCAACCGTCCCGATCTTTTTCTTCTTATTGCTCTCTTTCTTTGCTTGGTACGCGTTCGCCAAATCGTCTCACGAGATCTCGCGTGACGGCGCAGGAAGAACGCGGCGCCCCGAGTTCTTCCCGGAAACAACCACCAGCGCCCGAAAAAAACACGCGCCAGAGACGCGTGTTAATCACGTGGTCGATGAGACCTTTTTCCTTTACTTTCGTACCCAGCCACCTACTAGGCAATATGGGCGACGAAAAAAAAAAAATATATATATATATATATAACATTGCAAGCCTGTACATAGTAAAAGAAAAAAAAATATATAGAGAGAGAGAGAGGGGGGAGGCAAAACGAGAATGTTTGACGGGTATACGCTTATATCCCCAATGGCTGAGTATGTAGCGCGGATCACGTGGAGCGAAAGGCTACCCTAGGGTCAATGTCCGGAACCTACCCGTAACCATATGGGGTCCTATAAACTAGACACGCGGCGGGAAAGTCGGCGACTTCGCCGACTTTTTCGACGAGTGTCGAACTCTTTGGATGAGCATCGTACCGGCGTGCGGTCGTGTGGTCACTTTAGTTTTTCAGGTACCTGCAGGCCAGCGGTCGTATACTGCACACTGTCTAATAATTTTAAAAATATGCCCCGCCAAGCCCTAATTAGAACCACATAGTTTCGAGGCCCATTCGGTCTCGTCTTCGGGGGTGACTGTGGCGATGGCCGTTGCGGAGCAGTTTCTGTGTAGAGTACCAATTCTTACGAACAAGCATTTTTGCTTGAGTGGTGACATCTCAGCCATTTTTACGCTCCCTTTTTTTATGTTTGCGCGAACCGGTGTGACTTAGTTCGAGCGCGCAGCCCTGGCTAATCCATAGTCGCTATTTTGCCGCGCAAGTCACAAGCTGGCCCACTCCGTGAAACAAGGGACGTCTTCACTCTGAGACAGACAGACATGGAGGCACCCCAAGTTTCCGTGTTTTCGTCTACTTCTGCAGTGGCGCATTTCTCTCTCGAAAATCGGTAATATCGTCAAGCACGTTCACGTAGGTGGACGTTCAAGCGCTGAGGCACTGGCTAAATTTCTCATCTAGCAGAGAAACCAGACGACTGACTGTAGGGGTTAACGTCCAGTTGCCTAAACGTATACACAAAACAATTTATGAAAGCACAAACAAAACTCTCTCTAAACAAATAAAACAAAAGTGAGATGGACAGCGATTGGGAGACAATCTATCGAAGACGTCAAAGCGACAACTCTGAAACCTCCGGGATGTGCTTTTTCGAGAAACGTATACGATGCATGTTCCAAGTATTCACGGCATCCGCTCTCTATATCCTGTGAAACTTGCTCAGACTAACTGGGTGAATCCAACCAGGAAGCAATGAACACGTATGTGTGTAGATGCAACAACGAATCTTCGTGAGTAATGCATGTCAAGGCGACCCCCGTACCGGTTTCCTGTCAACAAACCCAGTTTGAGCTTCCACGCAGACGATAAATATAAGCACAGATGTAGCTCGAGAGAAAAGAATATGTATATGTATAAACCGCTTTCTTGTTTATTGTTTAGTGTTGTTGTTCTTTTGTTGTTGTTTTGCCGATTCACTATAGAGCGCAAACTGTAGAAGGTACTGAGAAACTAGGCAACATACAATGGGAGGAAAAATATGGTTACGAGAACAAGCAAGTTCAGACATAGTAAGACTGGGTTACTGTGTCAATCCTTAACCAGCTCGCATGCCTACTTGCTTTAACTTCAAGCAAGTTCAGCGCCACAATGTTAAGGAAAAAAAAAAAACACAAAAATAAAACGGACATTAACAAGTGCGCAATAGAAAATGCAGTCATAATTTTTTGTTCGTTTTCATTTTCGCAGCAGCTCTAATATACCCCAAACCCGATGAATGTACAGCAAAAATCGGCAACCTGGTTGAAAAAGAAAAGATATATAAAAACAGCATTTTATTTTTGAAAAAATAATAATAACGAATACTGATACACGCACAATGAATTCAAGGCATACCTATTCCCTGTAATATATTTCCAAAGCTCCACTAAACCAGAAACCCGCTGAATGTACAGAAAAACTCGGCTACGCACAATGGTTAACAAAACAAAATAACTAGTTAGAAAACAAACAAGTTCACCCCTTCGTCAATACAACAACAGGATACTAAGAAACGTATAACGCGTTTCAAACACAGCAAAGTTTTTCCTCGACTCGACGCAGCCAGCAGACTCTGTGGTCCGCTCGCTGCGCCTATCGGGAGATGGCGCCACAAGACACAACCACTGCTGACTCTGTCGTCTGCGAACACGCTCGCCGTTGACCCACTGATCTCTATTACTATAAAAGGCTGGATGACGCACGCTGCTTTCCGAGCCTAGCGCGAGTGAAGTCACCGGAAGTTCGATGTCTGTCCCGGAAGTCGGGCGTCCGCTGGGTTTCCTATAGTGCATTCAGTCGGTGTTTTGATCCATGCTTTCTTGTGTCTTTAAGGGCGTTTTAATAATCCCGTTTTGAATTGAATTTTGAAAATAAACCATTTTAACGTGGGACATACGCACGCTTGATTAACTGGAATCTCGAAATGTTCACACCGAATGGCTTCCCAGGACACTTTCCGGGTCTGCATGCGCTGTTACTGCGCAACAAACAAACCCTCCTGCAATAAAAAAAACAAAACAAAAATAATAACACCGCTTAAGACGTTGTTTGAACTAGCGCTCGGAAGAGTTGAAAAGCCTGTCAGGCGCTCAATTCCGGGACAAGACTTGCGGTGGCTTCATACCTGTTTGCTCAATGCGCCATCCAGCCCCCAGAGTGATCAGTGCGTTGCCCCTGGCAAGTGTTTTTGCTTTTGCTTTCCAAAAGAAAGGAGCTACGTCTCGAAATTTCAGGAGGAAGAAATCTACCACTTAAATACACGTTCGGTGAAAGTTTGACCGTTTTATCTCCAGGTGCCAATTTCTCTGGTTCGGTGTTTATTTTTACATGTAACCGATTTTTTTTTTTTTTTTTTAAACGTAGGAGACTTTTTGTTTCACAAGCCATTAACGTCAGGGATTCGTTTCAAGCGGTATTTGCGCAAAGTACAAAAAATATCGTTGCAACGTCCATTTAATTTTTTTTTTCTTTTTGTGCTTGATTTGTGATAAACGGAGCAATATAGAATTTCGATTATGAATTAACCTCAGTTGAGAACAGCTCAAAGACACTCACAGATTATTACTTCGGCTGCATGAGGCAAAGAGATTAACTGACATTCTCCGGCAATAGCAACCTCCTCCGATCGTTCGCAAAAGTCTGCTGAACTAAACGGATACTCGCACGGCATGAGAGTAGACGGGACATCGTGTAACCTTCTGCACTTGTCTACAGTTACAAATCTCGCCCCTACAGTTTACTTTAGGTAAAATGTTTGCCCAAAGATTCCCTTCAGACAGTTGTACTCGTCCACGCCTGCGTGGTGAAAGCGTTTGATTTTTATATATTTCGGTTCGTCATAGTTTTACCGATGAACCGGTTAAGAAATAATAATCGCGATTAAAGCATTCATTAATTAATCGGTTGGTTAATCAATTGTCCAAGCCTTCATCGAGTGGTCACCCGACTCTAGCCGTCCGCGAATAAGCAGACGCAAAACGGAATATTTTAGAGCACAGACAGTTCGAACAACCGGGTGTTTGAGAGAAAGGATAACGGTAAGTTTCTGACCGCAGAAGTAAACTACGTATCGCCGAAGACAGAATCTTAGCCCCAAATGTAGCGCTAGCGTTCCGGACCGGATGCCAAAGTTTCAAAACGAACTGTTATCCTATTCCAATGTTAGAAGTGAGTTTCGGAAGCTTTAAACACAAGAAGATAGATGGCGCCTGCTACCAGCAACGAGTCCCACTTCCTTGGAAATTTTCAAAATCACTCATAACGCCAAGCTCGCGTGATGGCCACGACAACCTTCCTCAGCGCCCTCTACAAACTGTGAAAATGTGAATCACATCTCAAAATAACGTCACGTGACATCACAAAAAAAAAAAATTAAAAAAATGCGACAAAGACAAAAAAAAGGGGCGGCTAAAAGCGAACACACTTCGCTCAGGATGATAACCTCTCAAAAGCGGGAGGTTATCATCCCCCGAACGAATATGGCGGAATATAGCGCCCATAACCGTACCAAAAAAATAATAATAAAATATGTAAGAGAAGGAGGATGAAAGGGTATGAGGGAGAGGGGAGAAACGCTATTAATCTGGGATCCATACCGGAATTAAGAGGCCCCAGATCGAGGTAGCGCATGCAGCCGGCGCAAGGGCGTATCCCGCCATTCGGTTACCGGCGGATAAAACCCTCCGCTCCCTCCCGGCCTCTGTCTCTCCTCCGCCGTAAATTCTATCGCGGGCTATCGTTGGGCCTGAGTTACGGCCCCCTGTCGAAAGATGAAGGGACAGAAAAAGGGAGAAAAAAGAAAGAGTATAGCCTCGGAACAAAAGAGCCGCCGTCATTAAGAAGGAGAGGGTACGGACGCGAGAGCTCCGCCAGAACAATAAGTATCGCGGTGTATATGAACACCATGCACAATCTTCATCAGCCCTGCCAGTGTTCGATCTGGATGAGCATCGTATACCCGGGGTGAGGTCGTGTACCGGTACTGCGTGATGCACGTTATAAAGACGCGAGATGTGTACCACGGAAACGCCAGGACGACTCCGTCTGGTGCGTGTAGCCATAGCCACCGATATACTGACAAAGCCTGGCAGATCGCCACGAGAAGCGCGGCCGCCGAAATGGAGAAGGTGGGGCGGCAGACAACGGAGGAGAGGAGAGCCACGTGACTGGCGCCCCGCTGCGGCGAGACGCCGAAACACGCTTCTCCCGTGCGAACGAGCGTGTTTCGGGTCCCCGCCGCTGCAAAACCTGTGCGCTGACGTCCAAGTTCCCCGAGGAATAGCTCTTCATTTGATGCTCTGTGCTACCAGATCCTCGCGCTCAAAATCTGCGACCGGGCACTCTATATGGCTCCGTCGTCCAACTGCCAGGTTTTGAGAGTATAGAAGAGAGGCTTTGGACAGGAACGCGGCATCGGCAACAGCGTGACACGTGTATGACGTCATGGGGCGCAAATCAAGGGACCACTTTTTGTCGGAGGCGCGTTCAAGGCACCGCATGTAGTCGTACCTCCCCGACCAACTTTCTCTCATCTACAGCGGATACACCTGCAGGTGCCCGCTGGGGGCTGACTTCCAGCTGTCCAAATAAACAGCACAAAGAGCACGAAAGAGAAATAAAGAAGCAAACGCCACAGGCTCAGCAAAAAGCAAAACTAAACAACCGAGGAGTAAAGGAACGCCCTACAGATGCGTAACTATACCCTCAGGTACGACATGAACGATTATGAGTGTTACGTATATGCATGACAGTGTCACGAGAAGGAAATGGTCGTTATAGATGGTGCTACAAAAACAGAACCCGCAGCGACGCGCATTACGAGGTATATATAGTGCATCTGTCATGTAGGCCATTCGTTGCGATGATGACAGTGTTGTAATATATGTAATGGGCAGGAAATAATAGTGGTTTTATGGGACGCGAAACGAGCCTGCCACGTAAACAGTTTTATTTAGGAATGGTGATTATGTAATTCTTTTTATCTCCAACCCATTATATTGTATCTTCTATACAGTATATCATATTGTATATAATTGTATTGCACTGTATCGTATATTCCTGACGCTCGCCTTCCGTGAAAGCAACACGGAGGTAAAAGGTGTCAAATAATGTGGGAGCAATTACAACAACAAAAAAATTATTTCTTATAAATTGAACTGCAGCTATTGGTAAATACAACATGCTCGCTGCAGTACAGCGGTCTCATGCTATGAATTCTAGAAGTTTTCGTTCAAAAATACATTAAAATGCGGCGTCCATTGTGTTTTCGACGTATACCTTCATTTAGGTCGAAATGTATGACTTTAGAAAGTGATTAGGGTATAGCGAGGTTTGAGGCGGGGCTTCTTTGCGGCGCATTCTCAACGCTGTTTTTTCACTTAAATGATACAATACCACAACGCAGTGCCGACACGAAAGAAAAAGAAATACCATCCACGCCCACCTAAAACGTATTTTTCAGGAGTTTGTTTTATGTATTTTGAAACAGTCCGGAGATTATGAATAGGTACAGAAACTGCACAGCGTTCACTCTGTTCATTTTTTTTTTTTCTTTTTGCAACTGGTGTTTTTTGTGCATTCGTATAATAGGAAGTAGCATTCGACACTGCAGACTCGGCGGTCACTCTTTCATTATTATAATTATTATTATTATGACCCAAAAACTTAAGAAAGCCTTCTTATCTGTAAATGGCGCTATCTCGATCGCTGGCTAAGGATTGATAAGAAAATGATTGCGACGTACAATATCACGTCTTGCGTTCTTTTCTTTCGGTTTTTACGCTATTCGTGACTTACATATACACACGAGGTTGAATCATCAATTTTAAAACGACGGACATAACTGCCAGCGATCGAACCCAAAACTTCCTCGTAATACCCACTGATGGCGGAGATACCGCGCGAAACCACCCACGATAGCGCGCGGGGTCTTGCCGACGATGTCAAGTAGGGTCACGTAATTTCTTGCGGCGCGCCTGTTTTATTTTTTAGTTTTTCATCTTCTTCTTAGTCGGCGTTTACTTTTGGTAGAAAAAACAAACACAGAACGCCATCGAGGTCAAGCACTGCCGCCTGTCGGCGATCATCGAGCACAACGAGGCGCCATTGTATGTTCACTTGGGAGTTAGGTTCCCGCGGCTAAAACAAGCATCCAAAGCCAAAGCCGACGCCTCAGCGTTTATAACGAAGAGTGGCTGAGGATAAAACGGATATGCTAAATTATAACATACAAAAAAACAAAAAAAAAACTTTCCAGAGATTGCATGTGAGGCGAGTGGGGCTAAGGCATCTTCGAAGCCGCGTCGTCCGCCGCTACACAACGTGTCCCTTAGCTGGCACTTCAGCAAGCAGTGTACAGGAAAGTATTGCTCTCGACACAACCAACGCGATGAACCCAATTAAGTAGGTTTATGTGAATGTATATACACTTAGTCAAAAAAAAAAAAAAAAAAGCTTTATATACTGATTGGGTTGCATTACAACGCTTGCGGGTATGCTGCAGTACGTACCGTGCAAAACAAATATATTAAAAAAAAAAACGAAGCAAAGAATACACTTTTACTCGGACAGCTATTTTTAGAAGTGAAGAGTTCGCGTGCACAGCTCTGATTGGGCCCACAAGATGCGCAAGCCCACGTGCGCCGCCATAGTCTGCACAGCCACACAAAGTTGTCCAAACGTAGTGTGGAAACTGTGGCTTATTGCGTAACTGCAGTTAACTGTGCCCACGTAAACATGGTATTAGATCCACATTGCGACTCGGTATACTGAGTCGAACTTTGAGCAATCCCAAGTTGCTGCGTTTGAAAGCGGAGAACTTTGAGCAATCCCAAGTTGCTGCGTTCCATATATCTGAACCAATTTTCGCCCAGGTGCATTTGAAAGCGGCTTGGGTAGTTCACCTCTGCTCTCCCCATGCAGCCCTTTTCCCCACACCCATAGCGACGTAACTCTTCCAATCAATAAATACGCTCAATAAATACCTTCGCGCATCACCTCCGATTCACGAAAACGAGAGTGCTCCATATAGTCCATCTTACTCTCCTATCACCGCCCCGCGGAAACGTTGGAACCACTAAGAGTGCTGCTAGATGGCTCTGATTTTTCGAAAAAAGGGTCTACTCCTGTCCGTGCAACGAAGTACACGCGGCCGCGGAACCCCGCAGTGTGCAAGTATATGATCTATCCCACGACGCGCGCGAACGACTCCGCTCGCGTTACCGCCTCCAGCTGCGCTACACATCGGTGCGATCACGCACGACAGCTCCGGGCTCCTCGGTGCATAGGTAGAATATTGCAGTAGTAGTACCAACTCCAAAGGCACGACGTGGAAAGAAAGAAGAAAACCGAACGAAAGGGGAAAGGGTGGGGGGGACCCTCGAAACAGCTGCGTGTGCCTAGCGCCCGAGTATGTAGCGCCGGCGCTGCCATATCCTCCGCTTCGGCTATAACGATGGACCGCGGAGAAAGCTACGATCCAATCCTAGCCAATCCGATGCAGTATACGAGCGTCACGTGACCTTTGACTACGGTCCGCAGACTGGGCACGTAGAAAGCCGTGGTCACACTGCCAATGCGTCATGCAGAAGGTCATCCTGGTGATATCCCACACTGCCTCGTGATTAGTTAGCCATATGTGTCTCTTAGAGACTTAGGCTAGGTGGCGCAAGCTACCGCCCGTTGCAAAAATAATAGCCATTAACATCCATCCATCCATCCTCTGCCAACACAGTCTGAGGCGCGTTTCGTCCTATCACGTTGGTCATATCTTGGTCTTTTCAGACTTAGTCTAGGTGGCGCAAGCTACCGCCCGTTACAAAGGACATAGCCATTAAATTCATCCATCCATCCATCATCTGCAAACACTGTCTGAGACGCGTTTCGTCCTATCACGTTGGTCATATGTTGCTCTTTTTAGACTCAGGATAGGTGGCGGAAGCTACCGCCCGTTACAAAGTGTAGAGCCATTAACATCCATCCATCCATCGTCTGCAACACCAACGAGGTGGCAAACACTGTCTGACGCGCGTTTCGCCCTATCACGTGGGTCGTATCTTGGTCTTTTTAGACTTAGGCTAGGTGGCGCAAGCTACCATCCATACATCGTCCTGTCACGTTCGTCACGCAGAAACTGTCTGCAGAAATGTCCGAAGCATGTATGAAGTAATCAGACTTCGAAGGTGCTTGATGAGGCGCGGGTGAGAGGGCACCACCGATAGAACTCGGCGCTAATAGTCTGCGGACTACACGTGTTTAGAGCTTGAAATTTGCCGCGGTGCGGGCTATCCACGGGTGCTGACTATTCATGACTAGAAGCTCCGCCTTGAGCGCGAGCTTTCTGCCCTCGCTAACATAAGTGTGAACGCGCAGGAACGCGCAACCAAAGCACTGCGGAAGACAGCGAGCTCGCGCTGAAGGCGGAGGGAGCAACGAAGCATATACAAAGATTTCTTCTTTGTTTTGTTGACTAGATCGGTCATTATGACGAGACGTGATGGATTTGGTGGATGACAGAGCAAGTCATTGAGTGTTTGTGTATGACGAGCTTCTTTGTGACCTCATGAAGGAGACACCTGCCAAGGTCTGTAATCGGTAAGAGAATACTTTTACGCGCTAACTATAGCCCAAGCTACAGACTAGGCAACAAGTGCAGATTATCTAAGGGGAAATATATATATATATATATATATATATATATATATATATATATATATATATATATATTTTTTTTTTTTTTTTTTTTTTTTTTTTTTACAGAATTTGTTTTTTGTTGTTTACCCACCGGATGCTGACTCCTATACCCCAACACGCTGCCTCCAAACAACCCCGCGTTCGCCCACATCAGTTCTGGGCACCGGGCGTGCCCAGAAACAAGATTCGCATAAATCATCTGCGCATGCGCAGCGCCTACAGCAGCGCCACCGCGCAGTGGCGGGACGTGCGGCGGTCACGTGGTACGTTTCCCAGCGTTGGATTGGCCGGGATGGAACGTGGTTTTTACAACAGCGTTTCAGCGTGAGGTGAAAGGAATAGGGTCCCGCAAAGATACGCGCGACAGACTGTAGTAAACAAAAAAGACAAAAGGGAGAGATGGGGGCGCGGAAACTGGACCGGAGCCAGTCCAGACGTAGCAGTTTGTCCGTCGTGCAAAGAAGCCGGTAGCACCCGTCGAGGCCTGTCCTCGTACACGTTTGGCTGGAAGGCCTTGGAGGCTTTTGCTGCTTTGACGCCGCCGCGGTGTCTCGGGAAAGGGAAGAGGATGCGGCAGTTTTGGGGGTTTGTCGCGCTCTAAACCTGTCGTCGTCGGCGTCCGGAGCAGGGGCAAAGCTTGCGCCGATGTTTACCTCCGTCCACTGCGCGATCAGATTTAGCGGAGGAGAGTCGGGGAAGCGCCACAAAAGGGCAACTGTAGACGCTTTCAGCGCGCGCCAAATTCAGCCGCCATAGCCGACCTTCTCTTGTCTTACCGAGATGTCGAGCGACTGAAGCGGGCGTTGACGAGTCTCCACAAGGGCCTATGCTGGGGAGAAGGACACGGTAGAATCTGAAATGGCAATTACCTGTCCTGCTGTGGTAATGATGAAGTGGATCGAACGGAATAAGAGGGAACAAAAACTGAAGGTCGGTTATGGCGGCGCCCATGCACAGCTGCCTGAAAGCGTCTATACAAACTAACCAGATCTCGGCGCCTGTTTGTGCCGCTGTTTAGACAGATGCGTCTTCAATGTGAGCAGGCAACAGGGCCTCGGTGGGGGAGCGGACCCAAAACGTGACAAAGTGCCGAGGTACGAGCCAGCGGACTCGAACTTACATATCACACGCGGTGGCGGACTGTGATGTGTACTGCTGACGGAAACACGCGAGGTTTAAGTCAGCTGATGCTCATAACTATAATCGTGTATATGTGAAAAACGAAGTCAAGTATCGTTTTCTTTGTTGGTTGGTCTTTGCTTGGTTAGCACACGAAAAGATAGGGAACACTTTCATACACTCACTCTAGCCTCCAAAGAAGAAAAAGAAAAAGGAAGGGGGAAGGCTTGTTTTGTTTTGTTTTCTTAGTAAACTTGGGGACGGATCCTTACTGATTATGCTCAATAGCGTCAAAGCAAAAGAATACCTCTTCCAATCGGCCCAAAACACGCCGTGACAGCGTGCGAGCTCAACATTGCACGTCTCCTGCACGTGCTTTGACTGTTCTATACTCCGTTTCACCTTATGTTGTACCGCAGCGAAGGCTAGAAGCGCGAGCTCATAGCGTTCGGAGCTGCTCTTAACGGACGAGAGCTTGTGCCGCCGAGATGTGCCCTAGAGCAAGGAGCTCGCGCTTGTAGCCTTTCCTGCGGTACATCATAAGGTGAAACAGAGTATAGGTGCTGATGACTTGGTGCGCCCTTGGAGGCACCACCTATACACGAACCGGAGAGGTCAGCTAGAAACGGCCCGCACAAACCGAACTGTGACATTACGCGGCGTGCATAACAAACGAAACGCGACGCAGCGCGGGGTGCCTCCCTGCTAGAGGTTCCTCCGCGCAACCCCGGGTCCAAACCCTGCGTGGGCTTCAAGGGTGACGCCGCGGAACTAATTCTGACCACGTCTATTTCTAGGCCCTCTCGGTTAGTTTCCCCTAACTAACGGTTTCGAGCTACCC
The DNA here is from genome assembly GCF_016920785.2 of Ixodes scapularis. NCBI lineage: Eukaryota > Metazoa > Arthropoda > Arachnida > Ixodida > Ixodidae > Ixodes > Ixodes scapularis. The sequence goes on from NW_024609837.1 coordinate 11,020,426, forward strand.
GTTTCGTCGGTCTATTTCCAGAGGCGGCTCCTTCCTCACGGTCGGGATCATATAGCCGAGACGAGCCGAAACGAATCCGACTCTGAAGTTGGGTCTTGAAGCACTTCGACAAGCCACACGCAGACTGCGCGAGGAAGACACTTCAAGGACAAAGGATGAAAAGTGGAAGTAGTAGTACCAGACCGAAGAGGAGGGGGACTTCAAAGAGTGCACGTCCTTGGTAATAAAGTCCGCGCGGCTCAGACGTGCGCGGGTGGTTCTAAATCAACCTCTTCGATATATACTCTAAGTTAGGGGAGGTTGCGGGGGCTTCGCGTGAGGATGTTATACGAGGCTGCGTTTGCAGAAATAGCGTCGAGTGTGCCAAGAGGTACTCGGAAGTGTCGGTTTCTAACCAGGAACAGAGAGGTAACGCGGAATCCGTTGGAAGGGCAAATAAATAAGAGAGGCAAAAAAAAAAAAAAAAAAAATCAGAAGAAAGAGACATTGACACTAAAAACAATAAAAGAAGCTATTAAGATGACAATTTAACAAACATAAAGATACAGAAAAAGAGAAATACAATATCACAAATAAGAATGGATCTGGAAGACTGCTTGCCAGCTTTTTAGGTTTCACGAAAGCTAAATAAAGCACGAGTTTTCCTCTTTTTTTTTTCTTTTCCACGATGTCTAGACAGACAATTCTGGAGTAGTGTTATTGTGTGAAATTATAGAGAAATAATGTCACTGGCATCGTCATTACAAGCTATTATCTTTGGTGTTTAAACTACAAGTCCTAACAAAAAAAAAAAAAAAAAACGAGCGCGTACGTCAGCACTTATGTCATTAACACTCGTCAGCGAAAAAAACTAAGTCATTATCGCAAAAACACGAATGAACCGATTTCAAATTGAAAAGCGAAAAATGCACACATAACTAAGAACTTCACCGGATTTTTTTATTCATTTTTAGCTAGGCCAGTGACTGAATTAAAAGCCAGTTCCTTCTACACTGAGCAAACAAGCGACTCGGTCGTGGCTCACAATTATGCTCGCGTACATGCACCGATGATAAACTTGTTGTTTCGACAGCTACTCCCACGAAGAGCCACGAGACAAGAGACATCTCGAAGGCACTTTAGAAACAAATGCTTTTAGCAACAAATCTGACTCATACGAGAGTAGCGTCCGTCAGTCAACCCTAGCTTCTAAAAACCAAGAACCAGGGCAGCCTGCCAGCACAGGCGGTTAGCGAAGCGAATGCACAAAGAATGCGAATGTTAGCCCGCGGAGTCTCAAACAGCTTCCTACTCATTGTCAGATCGTTTCAGTTAAAGTTACCAAACTCAATTATGAAACCGGCTCAGTGAAAACTGCGCAGCTGTTGAGGCCACTGAGCAAGCGCGGAGGCGAACGTCAAACATGAAACGATATCGGGTTGGAATGGTTGTGACTTTGCAGAGGCATGCTGGTCCTAGTCTGCCCAAGTATACTCACACGGACCGCCACTGATTCAGAAGCTTCTTGGTCACTTTGAAATTGTGAGGTTAAAAGGGGACTATTCCTTTCAGCCTTGCCCTCGCAAAGCTCGATGACTCAATTGTGGGACCGAAACCACACGCCTGACGACAGTCGAGAGCGGCTCGTGGATTGGACGCAAGAACTGCGTGAGCACTCGACTTCGGCTCGGAATAATCGATGCCTCGGCGGATACTCGGGTAATGGCTCGTCTCCAACCACTGCGGTGATGAGAATAGACGAACTCCAACAATGTTCGGAGCTCAGCACGCGTTCTCTACTTTGCCAACCCCAGCACGCGGCTAGCCTATGATTAACGTTGGCGTAATATGATTGATAGGCACCAGGCCACGTGGCCGCTTGTTCTGGCTCCGAGTTGAGGGAATAAACGATGCTCATTATTCTCGATCTTTTTTTTTTTTTTTTTGGCGGCTGTTATTGGTTGTGGAAAAAAAATTAGGTTTATTCAGTTAACGTTAGGGAGTGATTGAGTGATTTTAAGTAGTATTTTGCAAAAGTAGAAAAATCATTTCAGGGCTGCTTTAAGAAAAAAAAAAAACGTTCATATTGGGCATTTATGTAGCCGTTTCTTTCAAACAATATTATATTTATAAAAAGAAAAAAAAAAAAGATCGGTCGTGGAATATTTTTTTGCGCAATGTCCGCTTTACCGCGCGACACCAGAGCATGGGGGGGAAGAAAAGTGACGCAAGTAAAACACGATTCGTGTTACTTATTTCGATAAAGAGATCACGATTTTGCGACTGAGATTCACTACGTCGCACGTGGCGGGCAACCGCATCCGGCAAGATCAGACACGCACTCGAGCGAGTGGGGAGTCACAAAATGAGCTTTTGAGGCGACGCTGATTAGAGTCACTGACAAGCTAAGAAACACAGAGCGCATAGCTTATTACGTTGACGCTTCTTCGTTCGCGATTCGTTCGTTGACTTACGCAACACTCTCACTGGCACGTTACTCGCGATATTACTCTTTTATGAGTTAATGACACGCAAAATACCCAACAGTGAGCGTTTTGCCAATCACAGAAGGCCAGCCATAGCGATGGTTTTTTGGTCGCTAGACCCCTTTCGAAATACTGCCCCTCTGTTGGAAGCTGTGGAATCTTTGCACAATGGCGGACTAAAACCTCAACCTCACGACACACCGGAAAAAAAAATATCACCCACAGAAAAAGCTGATGAGCGCAGTGACGTTGCACTTTTGACTCTGCTTGACTGGCTCGTCGGATCGTAGTGTTGGCCGCGCTCTGACGTTGGCTTATCTTATGGAATGACTTGCACGTTCCTCGATGCCGTTGTTCCGCCATTGTGCAGTGGTTCCGATCTTCCAATAGACCTTTCCAACAAACGCCTTCTGCGAGCTGCCATCTTTTCTTACTGGACTGTTAAGCGCCTTCTGAGCACGCGCAATAGCGCCTCTCGCGAAAAAATCGTACGCCGCGCCTGCGTAACAGTCCAGTGACTCGACATTTTTCGCCTGGGCGATAAGCGATGGAAAGGTCTATAAGCAGCACCTGACTTTCGAAAGGGGACTTATAGACCCCTTTCGAAAGTCAGGTGCTGCTTCACTCTCAAGAAAAAAGGGTGTCAAAAGGTGTATTCTTGCACCCTTTGTCCCATATAATACACCTTCAAACTTCAATTCGACATACAGCGCCCTATAGTCAAACAGAAGGCCCGAAATTTTACGACGAGCTTGATAGCCGTGTGGTACAACTTAAAAAAAAAAATAGCTAATGTACGTTTTACTGATCACGAAAGCAATAATCCGGCTTTTCTTGGCCCTACTGCAAAAACTCGGTGTTATCTTTCTGTGGTCTTTAATTGATACGTACTTTAGCTATTTACAATGTTGTACCACACGGCTATCAAGCCCCTCGTAAAATCTCGGGCCCTCTGTTCGACTGTAGGGCACTGTACGTCGAATTGAAATTCTGGGGTGTATTATATGGGACAAAGAGTGTAAGAATACATACACCTTTCGACACCCTTTTTTCTTGAGAGTGTTCGCTATGTATACTTCGTATAGATAGCGAAGCAGGCACAATACTATGACCTCGCTATCTATACCTCGTATAGATAGCGAGGCCATAGTATTGTGCCTGGAACGCGTCTCTGACCGATGCGCGTACCGCGTTCAAAAAACAAAAGAAGTGGTCCTCCATTTCCAACTGATGACGCCATATTAGGAGGTGTTGCACCGCTCCGCGGCGCAACACCTCCTAAATAACAAAGCTGTAGTGCTGCAGAGATGGCGTCATTGGAGAAGGTCAACGGTGGGCACAGATTGGACACGACGATTGCGTAAACGTTCGGCTCTCAAACTTGACTCGAGGCCGAGCGCTGACGCAGGAATCGTTTCCAATCTGTGTCCCAGCGTTGGCCTTCTCCGATCACGCCATCGTCATCTCGTTCGGCACTATTTGTTATCGAGGAAGTGTTGCGCGGCTCCTTGTTGCGCGGCGCCTCCTGCTCTCAGGCTCAGCGCCAGCTGTGCGCATGACTTTGCCGAAAACGAAAGCGCTCGTTTTGACAAAAAAACCCGGCGGTGTCTGTCAGTTTGTCAGCGCCGGGGAGAGAGGGAGAGGTTGACGCGTGCTCACGTCAGCGTTTCGGGCCAATGGGAGCGTCGCACGCGACAACTGACAAAGGAAAGACACCGTCGGGTTTTTGGCAAAACAAGCGTTGTAACGCAATAAAAAAAAAGCGGAGCATTTATTGGGCATGAATGGTTTACCCGCTGATAGCAGACGCACAAAGGCAACGAGCGACGTGACCATGCAATTTTGGCGCCTTTGGTTCCATCGGATCGTCCGGTGAGGTGGGACTTTATAACATAAAGTTTTAGCAGATCATTCCGACGACTCCGATAACGATACCCGATACCCCGCCTCCCTCTCTGCGCCTGCATCGTATCGTTTATCGGGTATCGTTGGGGGAGTATCGGAACGGTCTGCTAAAACTCTCTCTATCTGAAACGGACTGTTGCAATAGTCCACGTTGTACACTTTACGCCGAAATCACAGCGCTCGTACATCATACAAAAGATCTTTGGCTGCAGACACGATGACAAAACCATCTGCAGCCTCAAGCACCTTCGAAGCACATATGCACTCTTCGAACGTTCGAACGTGCAGACAGCTTTTGTACGACCAATGTCACAGAACTACCATAGCCTTCAGACAGCGTCTTCAGACTGTCTTTTGTATCACGTATTCGCAGACGTTGAGCGCACGAGCGCCGTACCGGACGCCATCGGCTTTCAGACGCGAGCTCTCCTGCCGTCCCCCTGGCCGGACTCGATTCTCGAGCCCCGCAGCTGCCGTCTCCACCCCGAGAGCTGACGGGGCAGCGCCCGTAATTCACCCGGCCCAGCGACGGCAGCACGTGAGCATGCACGCGCGCCCCGGCGTGCCGTGTGCCCTCCCCCGCATCACAAAGAGGCCAGCTGCGGTCAGTCGCCGGCGGCAGCCCGCGCCACGCCGCTTCTCGGAAAACGCCGCGAACCTCCGCCTTTTTAGACGATGCATCTCGTCTTTTGTGTCCCGGTCGTTTGTTCACGTGGGCCAATAACACCTCTACTCGTCGTCGTCACCTCAAAAGGAAAAACAAGTTTTTGCACCATATTTATGCGCCCAAAAAAAGAAATGAAGTTTTTGCTTTGCGCGAAATAGTTCTTACAACATTTCGTCTCATTCTTTTTTCTCCTTCTTTTATTTCATAGTAGGTTAGTTTGCCGGTGCAACATACCTGTCCATCCAGACACAGAAGCTAGCTTCGCGTGTCCAACCCCTCCTTATGTCTACACAGGCTTAGGTAATAGTAAGGCTCCGCGCGTCCATTAGCCCTAATTATTCCCCGCATTGCCGGCGGCGTCCTCGACGGAGTCGACCGAACCCGAACATTCCAGAACGAGACGGACGCGAGACCGCATGCCAAGTTGCATCATGCCGCGCGTGCGCTGGCACGCGCGCGAGAGGGGATTGACATTCGCGCGAAACGGCGGTGGTAAGAAGAAAGACCCATCTCCGAAACATTGCTCAAGACTGGGAATCTGATTCAAGAAGGAGGTGTGTTTGCATGACGCTGCCAGAAAAGCTGGCGAAAAAAACAAAACAAAAAGCATTTGAGAAGTTTCGTATACGTTACGCGGGAAGTCGCCGTCGTGATGTGGACTTGATATGTTGTTCCATAGCCTCCTATATGCCGACAAAGCCTGGCAGATCGCCACCAGATGCGGTCGCCGAAATAGAAAAAGTGGAGCGGCATACACCGAATGAAAAGAGAGCCACGTGACTGGCGCCCCGCTGCGGCGAGACGCCGACACACACCTCTCCCGAGCGAACAAGTGTGTTTCGGGTCCTCGCCGCTGCAAAAGCTGTGCGCTGACGTCCAGGTTGCCCCGAGAGAATGGTCTCTTTGATGCTCTGTGCTGCCAGATCCTCGCGCTCCAAATCTGCAACCGGTCGCTCTATATGCATGCTCCGTCGTCGAACTGCCAGGCCTTGTTAGTATAGAGGAGGCTATGGTTCTGCACGTCTGTCACGTTGTGTATTTTTTTTTTTGTACTCTTATCATATTGCCCAGTTGTGGAGCTATACTTCGTTTCAGCTTCGGTCCGAGCGCGGCCAATGTTATGAGACGAAGGGCCAATCAAACAGCGAAAGAGGCACAACGTCATGGCGTGCTCCCTGCAGTTAATAGGACCAGCCGGTATTCGCCGTCTCTCTGTGCGTGCTCCTCCGCCGGCTAGTCCTATCAAGCGCTGAGAGCACGCCATGACGCTGCGCTTTTGCGCTGTTTGATTGGCCCTTTGGCTCATAACATCGGCCGCGCTCGGACCTAAGCTGAAACAAAGTATAATAGTATTACGAGATAAATAAATAAATAAATCTAACAACGGATGATAACAACCGAGACCACAAACGGAATTAGTGGTCTCGGACCATTAAGCCATCGCGTACTCATCAGCGGACGACCTCGTAGCACGACGTAGAACTGCGCGACGCGGCGTCGGATGAACAAAAATGGGAGGGAAAACAGATCGCAGACAAAACGTGACTAGACGGGAAACGGGCGCCGAAATACGACACCTGCGCGACTGATACCGCGGGTAACAAATTTCGGCCAGGAAACGGTAAGCGCGGCGTCAGTAAAAAAGAAAATAAAGTAGACGCCACACGACGTTATTCCCGCAAACGCCGCAATCACCGCGCTCAATATAACCATTATATGGACCAACAGTCGGTTTTCGAACAATTCCGAGTTTACGACTATTATATCTACGTTTACGCACATGCATTCCATCGAGCTTGTGGAATTTGGGGGTTGAAAGTTCGCAAAAGGCCGAACCTCGTTCCAACTCGAATCTCGGCAGGTTCGCGACATTTCTAGATTAAAAGCACCATCACGAGCTCCGCATGTGACAGGGCTGCTGCTTGCCGCCCCCCAAGTCGTTGGCAATAAAAACACCGCTGCCAATTATTCGAATAAAAGCGGTGCTCCAATTTGGCATATATATAGACACGATGAATAAAGCTTGTGGGCCTGTGATTATTCAAATACACAAGAAAGATGCATGGACTGTGACCAAGGGATTATTGAATCTATTGCGTTAAAGTTAGGAAAAGGGAAAGAGAGTCAACGTTTATACAACATGAAAGCGAACAAATAGGGTGCTTTTGTTAGTTTATTTTATTAACACGAAACAAGGAAACAATTCGAAACAACAAATTGAAAATGTCAGTTAGTTTTCAATTCTCAAGCTCGCGAATAATAGTCCAATTTCAGTGAAACTTTCGTCAACTTTCCGTTAAAAATTCGAAAACAAATCATCGAACTTAGCCCAACGGAAACCTTTGGCGGGTTCGCCACATCCCCATCTGAAGTCCATCTCTCGCATTCACGTTGGCGAGGGAGAAAGAGTACGGCGTGAAAGCCAAGAGCAGGCCGCGGCCAAGTGAAACCCGACACCGCTTGCACTCTATGCGTGGGCGTCTCTTCCGAGAAACGAGGCCCTTTCATGTCGTCGCGGTAGAGGCACGTTCGCCACTCACAAAAGATACTCGCGGATAGATTCATTGGGGGAGGCGCCAATGGCTCGAGCACGCCGCACAAGTCGTTTCAGCAGACGGCGCAGGAAAGTGGCGTGCGAGTTCACGATACGCGCACTTTAGTCTCCCAATAAATAAAATGTTATAACTTACCGCCAATATAAAAAAAAAGAGAGAGACGTTTACAATTTTCTTTAATGCCAAATTAGAGCGCAGCTCTTGAGGAGGAGGAGGAAGGGAAGGTACGGAGGGGAGGGTATGCCCCTCGTCCTCCTCTCCAGTTTGGCGAGAAATTTAGCGAAAATTTTCCCGCTAAATCTAGCGGGAAATTTAACAAAAATTTCCCCGCTCCATTTTTTTTAATATTTTTGTTCTTTGGCCGCTAGGGCCCATTTGCTAAGTTAGTGCCGTCCGACTGAAACGGCGTTCTATGGAGAAAGAGGGGGATGTTAGCGTGCCTTGATTATTCTAGGTGGTGGTGTTCGATCAGTGAAGATCAGTCGGAAACTGGAATCCCCGACGAACGCAGGATTCGTGGCAAAACAACTCTACGGATGGACTCAGAAAAAGAAAAGAGAGCGAAACGGGAATTAACTCATATAGGACGAGATTAACGAACGACCGGATTAAAACAGATTAAGGAGGGGGGGAGAAGTTCAAAGAAGCCGATGCACTCCTTCAGAGACCAGACATTGGGCTGAACTTGTCCGTCAGATTAAAATCTTCCCCGAGATTCCGATGTCCGGATTCGGCCCATAAATCTCCTCTCAAAACACGGCGGCGGGTGCGTACAATTCACCATCATCCTGCGGACCGGCGCGGGGGCAACCTACGAGACAAGGCCCCCCTCATGACGTCATCGTTAGTGGACCCCCCCCCCCCCCCCCCAGAATCTCGGAAAACCTCGGGGCATTTTCTTTTTTTTTTTTTTTTTTTTTTTTTTGTATTGGCAAAAAACGTGATTCTTCCAATCCGGAATTGCACCCTTCTGCTAGAAGAAGGCACACCGGAAAGTGTGCACCGTAGGAGGGGGGATACACCCGAAATTCCTGGTTCCTCCGAAAAATGGCTACAAAAGAGCTCGTTCGCATCAGCCGAGAAGAGGTAAGAAGGGTTCGTTTACATAAGCGAGGAAAAGGCGAGGAGAGTTTGTTTACAGAACCGAAGAGATCGAGACACATAGTGGAGGAGTCCTATATGTCTCGTTCACGAGGACTCCACTCATATATGGAAAGCCCTTCGCTGAAGGAACGGATTTGTAGACACTTTACGGGAGTTGCGAATGGGCGCTACCATAACTGACCTCGACATTTATTTTTATTTCCGCTTATTCGAGTGGTTTTTCTTCGTCGCTACGGTAACGGGACGGGTCATTGCCTTTCCATACGGTGTCCTTGTCTACAACGCGGAATCTTTGTGTGGGCCTCGTGTACGCCCACCTCGGTGGCTCGGAATCTCGAGTGAGACGAGAGAATGTCAGCAGAGGCGGCTCTTATCTGAAACCCGATAAATCCTTTCTAGCCGTTTGTGCGTGTGAATACTGTTGGAGAGATTATATACGGAAAACATTAATCGTAGCACTTCTTGAACAAGTCACGAAAGGTATCGTAGGGCATCGTTTACGTTAGATCGTATAATCTTACAGACGTCCAGTCGAGAGCAAATATTTTGCTTCTAAAATGAAGCCAACCCGTGTTCTGTTAATGATTGGAAAGAAAACAAAAGACGTTTGATTTCGCTCTTGTTTTCAAATCACAGCAACGAAAGGCGAGGAAAATAGGAATCTTGTCGCTGAGGCTACAACGGATGGTACCATGCTGCAGTAGTCTTTGGTGTAATGAAGAGATCCAGTACGCTTTCACTTTCAAGAGTAGTTCTAGTAGATTACAAAATCACAGTCCCAGTTAAGTAACAAATAAACACGTAAGTTAATTAACAAATTTCACTTAATTATCCTACTGATCGTTACGATTAGCCCCCTCTGCTATGTCCCTCTGGCCGTATAAGTCACCTGCACAAACCGCATATTTTTTTTAAAACAAATCTGTTAAGCTGAAATACCTGTATGTATGTATATATATATATATATATATATATATATATATATATATATTAATCCTGGCTTTTTGCAAAGCGTTATTAATTTTCCCATTTTTATGGCGATTTACATATACGTGTCTATACAGAGCGTGACACAATTCACACAAACGAACAATCGCGGTTTTTATTTCTCTGAGAATTAAAAGTTTTTCGTCAAAACGATTAGTGAGCTAGACATTTCTCATGTGGGGTCCTTCCTAAACGATCCGCCGATACTCTTTAAACAAAAAATTTGACAAAAGTGCCGATGTTGTCTTCGCGCTAACGGTGTCACACAACGTACCCAGCTGCAAAAGTTGGTCATGAAAAGTACTTAAGTATACAGTTACCTGAGCTGAACTGTAATGAAGTTACAGTTACACGTGTACAATCGTAACTCGTTCAAGTTACAGTTACTTAAAAAAATGTAACTAAGTTACAAAACGAAGAGACCTTGAATAGGCTAGGCGCCTAATGAAAACGTCGGTCGCCGCTGTGCTCGGGGTTACAGGACGCTCCTTTTCGCGTCGCAGTTACCTGTTAACTATCGATCGCATGACGTATGGCTACAGGGACTGTGATTACCGACGCGCCGTTCTTTAAGTTAATTGTCGTTTTATTTGAAAATAAGTACACGTTCTAAACGCAAAAAGTGTGTGTGTGTGTTTTTTCTCACGCAAGCGTATTTTGTAAGAACTACAGGGTGTCACAAAAGAAAATTTACACGGTCTTTTTTACCGCAAAAATAAACTAGGCATCGCCAAACGCTCCTTCTCCACCCAAAGCTAGCGCTAGAGGTCACAACCAGATGCCAAAGTTTCAGCCCGATCCGATAACTTAATCAGAAGTTATAAGTGATTCTCTGAAAATGTCAATGGGAAAATGGCGGCCGACGGAGTTTTCGAACACATGGGGCTCTATGGCAACAGAAACCGAAAACGGGCAAAAATGGGCTCCATTTTCCCATTGACATTTTCAGAAAATCACTTGTAACTTTTGATTAAGTTATCGGATCGGGCTGAAACTTTGGCATCTGGTTGTGACCTCTAGCTCTACCTTTGGGCGGAGAATGAGCGTTCGGCGATGCCCAGTTTATTTTTGCGGTAAAAAAGACCGTGTAAATTTTCGTTTCTGACACCCTGTACTTTGCGGAGCGCATGAACTATGTGCAAAACATTGAGCTGACAACGAGTATACACTGGTTTCGACCAACATGATTTCCCTTACGACAAAAATAAAACATCCAAAATCGGCGACTGCTTGTTTGTTTACTACTTTGTTTACTTGTTTGCCCTCTCTCTCTACCTCTTTCTCTCTCTGTACATGCTAACCTAAACCAGAAAAAAAAAAAGAATACGGCTTTAGAGCGGAGAAACCTGTCACGCGTACAACTTTCGTCGCTCAGTTTTTCTTTTTGTGCGTGTAAATGTTCGTTTTCTTTTCTTTCTTTTTCGGGGAAGTACGCGTGCCAAGCAAAATTCCGATTTGTACGCCTGACCGAGCGTGGCGCACAAACCAGCCCCTACCCAAACCTTTTGACAGCGATAGATGAAGCGGGGAGCGCGTGAGGGCGTCAGGTCGGAATGTGGGACCCCTCCCCTCCCATCCTCCGCATCGACCTTCCGCGTTGCTCTCACCCCGCCAGAGAGAGAGAGATACCGCAAAACCCGCACGCACGCAAACACACCGAAGTCTCGGATGGGATACTCCCTAGCTACGAGGATGGAGTAAGAAGAGAACGAAGTTGCTTCGAAACGTCGGCGCCCCACCTCCTCCGTCTCTCTCTCTCTCTCTCTCTCGAGCGCGCGCGGACAGTCCAACGCGTTCCTAGAGAAGACAATGGTGTTGTTATACGTATACGCTGGATCAGACAGTGCCAATTGGCCATGTGGACAATCGTGGACATCCACAGGCGTCCACGTGCACAATCGTGGACATCTCAAGCGTCCACGTGGACAATCGTGGACATTCATAAGAGTTCACGTAGACAATCGTGAAAATTCATAAGCGTTCACGTGAACAATCGTGGACATCCACAGGCGTCCATGTGGACAATCGTGGACATCAATAAGCGTCCACGTGGACAATCGTGGACATTCATAAGCGTCGCTCTGATCGGATGTCCACGACTGGAAAGCCGTACCGCGATGATCAACCGAAATATGAAACGCACGAGGGGCGTTTGATATTTCGCACAACTACCGCGCACGCTCAGAACGCGCTTCGCAGCCCAGCAGACGAAAATGGCAGCGCGCAGATGACTTTTTGATTGAATGCGGAGTCAAGTCGGATCTCCTCGATGGAACGCTCGTCGATGTGAGAAAGACGAAACAAATTAGAGACCACGACGACTCAGAAACAAGCTATCCTCATCGCGAACTAAGCAATGAGAATCGATCTTCCACGACGACGTCACTATCTAGTCTCCGGTCGCCATCCAATCACAAAGAGAAACGGGCCCCGCGATGGGAGAGGCGTCGGCCCGGGGGTGTCAACCCCGTGACAGTCTCCGTCGCTGACGAGCCTGCTCGAGACTCCCTATCTTGAGTCCGCATCTCGGTGCAACACGAGACAGCGCCAGCTCGGAGTCCGGAACCCCGGGGGGTTCAGGCTCCGCACACGCCTTCTATTCCTGCACCCTCTTCACGCCCGGGCCCGAGTCGGATTCGTACGAGCGAAGCTAAGAAGGGCGGCACGCGGCAAAGAGAATCCCGCCACGAACCGTTTTCGAAAGTCAGAGCCATCTAGTGGCCATCACTCGGGCTTTAAAAGGTTGGTGGCTATCAGAACGTGTATCGAATAGGCCGGGGGGGGGGGGGGGGGGGGGGGGGGGCACACAAAAAACGAACAAACAAAGAAACAAAATGGCGTGAAGCAGTTCCGAGCGGCGCGAGAAATGTACACTCTCGTCTTTGAGTAGTTTGGTTGCTTTGTCATCTTGTACACTCTCCTGGAGCGTTTACTTTCCCGGAGAGAGTTAGGGAGACCCAATCCCCGCAATATACAGAGCGAAATTAGGAAATGAAGAAAACGTAAACAAATGCAGGCCTAAAAGAAAAAAAAAATACTGCGCTGTGACAAAATAGGCGCGACGTTTCATCATAATCAATAACACAGAACAAACTTTGTTTCTGTATGTGTTAGCATTTTGCGCATACCAAAAAAAAAAAAACGCACTGGATTTTTTTTTTTTTTTTTAGAATGTGTTTTTAGAAGAGCAGTTTCAATCGGAAACGCTGATTTTGTTTTTCTCATCTATTTTTTTTTTTTTCGTTTTCGGAAAGCTAACGTATCTAGGCACCTTTTCCATATATGTATCCATAAATGTTTCCTTATTTGAGATCACTTCATGAATAAAGCGTGGCACGTTTCTGACTCTAGTTCTAAAATTAGTAAACCTATTTAAACTGATCTCTTCGTATCACTCAATCGACTAAGACCATCGAATGAGACGAATAAAACAAAAACTCCACCATACTGCGATAGATTGGCTGCGATGAAGAGCTAGGTGAACGTCGAATATAGCCGCCAACTCGAGTCTCTTTACTCCTTACTTGTTTAGACGACCATACACAGAAAAAGCAATTTACACCCTCGAGGGTGTAAGTCTCCTCGTCCAAGGGCTTTGGCTGACAGAGGGAGCGAAGATTACGTAAGAACACTTCCGACTTTGAACGAATTCAAGCGCTCCGTAAACGTTAGCGCGTTATCGGTTTGGACGAGTATGCAACAGGCTATGCAACCAGCGCTTTCTGCTTTGGGTAACTCAGAACAGCTGTCCCGTGTGCCTCACCTTGTGCTGCTGACTGTGTTGCAAAGAGTGGCCGTGGCAGGTACAGCGGCATCCGGGCGACGGACTCCGCACCACAGTGATCTTTTTCCGACGCTTCTTCGAGGACTTGCCCAGGCAACCCCACATCCTGAAGGCGTCGGGGCCACCACCTCTTCAGCGACTCTTCAGCAAACCCTGGTCGTCATCGGCGAGGATCCTCTTCTTCAGCACCGCTCCCAGTTTGTGAAGCACCTCTTCGCGAGGAGTCTGTCTTTCGTTTCTTCAGCAACTAACCTCAGGCGTTCCTCCGCATCTTCAGCACGATGCAGCGCCTCTATCGTTTTTTTCGACGAAGTCCAGCTGAAACGTATACGTGTCTGAAATCTCTTCAGCATTTGATCGGCAAGAAAAGCTTTCTTCTCGGCGTTGTTAGCAAGCTCCGTGAAGTTTCTTCGGCAAATTCAGCGAAAGCACGTCAAATACCACGAACTTCGCGAGAAATGAATCGGCTCTTAGGGATAAACGCTTCAGCCAATCCAGGTCAGGATGGATTCAAAGTGCTTGCACCAAGATAACCCTCGATAATTTAAAGACAACCGTAAAAATGCGTCGTCTCAAAAACGTTGGTTCCTTCTTCAGCGAGTCTTCAGCACCTCTTCAGCAGCTGTTTCGCGTCGCCGACTGTATCACCCGAAGAATCCGGTCGGTGTAGCAAAGATCGACTCTTCGTTCGCTCGCATGCAGCGTCGTGTGTTCGTCCTTCGTGTGGAATCGAATCCAGAAGCGTAATCGTTTCGGATGTCTCGCTCAATGTCGCAACCCGGCGAAACGCTCAAAGCGCCGGCAAAACGTCCACCACAATACAGCTTCAAGACGTTGCGACGGTACCGCGAGACGCGTCAATTGCCGCGCGCGCATCAGCGTCTTCCGGATGCGATACGCGACCTCGGGACGACTCGTATAGTATACTCGCACCCCGAAACGAAAACACCGAAAACAGAAACCCGCCTCCGGCGTGCACGACCGACCTTAGAGACGGGAACACCCTAGCTGGTCGTGACGACCTTACACGCTCAAGCGACCAAACGCCGTCTCCACCTATACGAACCGAACGATCGCTGCTAACGGAAAAAGGAGTCGGCAGAAAAAAAAATAATAATAATCGTAATAATAATATTCTCCGATTCACGAAAAACGATAGCAGCGCCTCGGGACGGTTGGTTAGCGAAACACGGAACGACCCGGAGGAAGAACACGCGAAGAGAGAAAGAGGGCTGTGTTCTAACACCCTCGCAAAAAAAGAAAAAAAAAAAAAGAATGCACAGACGTTAGGCCTTTCTCCGCGAATCGGGAGAGAGACAGAAAAGGAGCGAGTTGCTTGATAAACAAGCCGAGCGGCGCGTATGGGTGGATGCTTGCCTGATTGGTCGGTGTGCCGTATAGGACCCCAGTCGGACCAGAGAGTGTGCCGTTGTTTTCTTACACCGTTCTCGATCTTTTCCTTTTTTTTTTTTTATGTCTTCATGTCGGCGTTATGTATATAACTTATCCGTTGCACCCCTACGGCTCCGAGCTGCTTCAAGTAGAAAAAAAAAAAAAAAAAGGAAATGTGTGTACTATCCTACTCAGTCGAAACTTTTTTTTTTTCTCCTGCTTTAACGGGTTCTAGGAAATCTGTTTCGTCCTCTCTGCGTGTTTTTTTATTGCTTAGGAGACCTCCTCGGCCCGGCTGCTGACTTTCGGTTCCTTTCGGTAGCTCGTCTTTTGAGACAGTTGTGGTATCGCTCTATCGCGTCTCTCCCAGACCTCCCCGACTTATGTGTACAACGAAAGCGTTCCCTCCCTTAGAGTCAGGAAGAGAAAAAAAAAAACAAGAAAAACAAAACCGGAATTCCGCAAGTTCTATTTATTATTATTCTTTCTGTCTTCACTTAACGCTGGAAGTTGCTGTTTTAACTTCGTTTCTGCGAATGCTATCTTTCTTAGGTTTTCTTTTTTTTTCCTTTCCAAACTGTCGTGTTCCGACGTCTGTTCACGTTTGTTTTCCTCTCGATTTTATCTTTGGTAAGGTCGCCCCTCCACCCTCCCTTATCTGCCCTTCTGTTAGCGCGTGTTCCGAACCGACGCTCACTCAAAACACCCCTGCCCCAGATTCCTCACTTGCCGCAGTTGCGCGCAAGAACCAGCGAAGAATCATTAAAACATACTATATTCTCGACTAATCCCAGCCTAAATCATCGAACCGATTATACGCGGAATGAATCGAAAAGAGAATGATAAACTTGCGGATTGTTCGAAGCCGAATCCAAAGATTAGCCGCGTACGATCCCCAGTGGTGATTCAACTGTCATACGCCATCTCTATCATCGTACAAATTGTGAATATTATATGACAAAAAGGATGGTGAATGCTAATAGCAAATTTGCCGAACACCTCCGGGAATTCCTCGGGCAGAGAGTTGAATTGTAACAAAACGGCTTTCGCGTTCCAAGTTGATCTCCAGACCGCTATTCCTAACTAAACTAGGGAGAAGAATGCTACATACTAAGTAAATGCAGTAATTCTTATCAGACCACCAACCCACTAAAAAACGAACACTGAACGACTTCTTGTTTCTTTTTTCTGTAAAGCGAGACGCGATAAAAAATGTTTTAAATATGCACCGTCGAGCCCGAATGATCAACTCGCTACACTTCCTTCCTCAAATCTGCATATCTCGTTCACAAAATCGAGCGGCGGATAAGCAATTCCTTCCCAGGAGCACTCGAGCGTATCAAGTCACGTGCCGCGTACGTCACGGCCCACCCAATACGGCACAACACCGAAGCAGCCGCGCGTAGCGAAGCCACATCCCAACACCACCATCATCATCTCGAGGATCACCGACGCGGAACAAAGACGATGAAAAGGCGCACGTCATTCCGGTCCACCGTCAAAGCGAGACGCCATTTCCCGTGGTCATCCACAGAGGCTGACCGAAACTGACCAAATGGAATAACCACTAAAGAGATTTAAAAAAAAAAAAACAGGGGGTAGTGATAACTCCGGTGTTTTTCTTGCGATTCCCACGGCGATGCGCGCTGGTGATAGTGATGAAGGTGAAGAGCACACACGCACTGATACACTGCACGGTTTTTGAAGAGGTCGAGTCGCGTCACGCCACTCACAGGCTCACCAACCAGTTCGAAGCGGTCGAATCACGTCACCACGTTACATGATGAAGCAGGTAGAACAAACGCACGTGCGCACACCACGGGAGTGAAAGAGAGAGAGAGACAAAAAATAAAGAACGCGCATTCGGTGAAAGCGTCGAGAAGAAAGGCACAGCTTTGGAGAACTCGGGGAGTGAAGACTGAAGGGAGAGAAAAAAAAAGAGCGCACGCGGCGTGGCGGCGTTTTGTGTGAGCGACTGAAACGCAATGGGAGAGGAAAAACGTGTGCGTTGCTGCCGCGCGCTTCAAGGGACTTTGGCGGGCGCGCGCTCGCGAGCGGGGGCGGGGCCCCCATCCACGGGTCTTGCCGAAAGGGAGAGAGAGAGAGAGAGAGAGAGAGAGTGGAAGCCGAACTTCTCGCTCTTTTACAGCGGGAGATATCAGGGTTGTCGGGCGCGAAACGGGAGCGCGGCTGCATACAGAGAGGTTTCGGAATGAAATGTCGTCCGGATCACCCGCCTTTACGGGTTGTGGAATGGTGCAGTTTCTCGAATACCAGAGCACAAAAAATAAGTGCACTACTATTTCTCACCCATACAAGGAAACAAAAAATATATATATATGGAAGCGGTTTTAAATGTTCCGCGAATATGAAACGGGAAACTAAGTTTTCACCGTCTTTTTTTTTCTTTTTCGTGCGTAAATTAATTGGACGTTTGGGCGTTAATGTAATTCGTGTTGCTTACGTATCTTGCAAGAAGGTAAAGGTACGGATTAAAATGGATAAGCGGGCTAGTTGGTAGATGTTTTAACTTGTCAAGCGCTTGGTCTTGTCTCTTCATCCTCGTGTCCTCGTTTTTTAGGCGCTTTACAAGTTAAAAGAAAAGGAATTTTACATTTTTAACCGACAACAAGCATAAAGGCAGTATGGGCGGATGATGACGAGCACGATACAACAGATTATAATATTATTTTTATTTCTGTTCAAATTGACAAAGTTTCGAGGTGCGCGGAGGAAAGAAGTAACATATCGCTCGCATCACCTAAAAATAAACAAGCACCTAACGTGATCACTTAGGTCACTGGTGTAGGTAAAAGAGAAGGGGGGCGGGGGGGGGGGGGGGGGGCGAAGCCCCCCACCACTCCTCCCCCCCCCCCCCCCCCCCCCGAAAAAAAAAGAGGTATTCCTGGCTACGGGACTGACTCCCGTGACCCTAGTGACCTGACAAGAAAATGTGTCAACACTTTGATCACACCTGACACAATGGTCGTACGCAAAATATCTACGGCGGACACGTGTCGTTTGTGCCACCTCATGCCACGTCAGGTCAGTAACTCCGCGACATATTCCAATACAATTTAAAAAACAAACAAAAATGAAAGACGTTTACAGTTTTCTGTAATGCCGAATTAGAGCGCAGCTCTTGAGGAGAAGGAGCGGAGGGTAGAGAGAGAGGAGGGTATGCCCCACCTCCTCCTCCTTCTTCCCCTCCCCCTCCTCCTCCCCTCCTTTTCCCTTCCTCCTCCCTCCCTCCTCCTTCGTGACGTCACTCATGACCCTCGTGACGTCACGTGTGACGTCATTATGGAAAACGTCCCATAATGCAACGCGCGGTGCTCAAGCCGGAAACGGGCGCCCCTAAAAGCTGCGCTCTAAAAACACCCTATCTTCGGTCATCCTAAGCCAGCGGCGCACGCGAGTGAGGGGCAGCTCAACAGTCTGCTTCCACCTTGAGGGTCACGGAGCCGAGGCGAATGGTGTCCCGAAACGGCTTCCGCTCGCACACAACTTAACTACGAGACAAGACGTTTCCCCGAGGAATGAGTCGAGAAAGGCCGACGAGGAGAACGCGGAAGGGCATTCGTGACGACAGCACAGCGTCAGGATCCGCTCGGCTCGAGACGCGAGCGTCCAGAAATATACGAGTATATGCCGCCGACACGTCCGGAGCCCCAACCCCGAGACGCTTTATTTCGAGGAGGAACTAGAAACTCAAGGACGAAGCTCCCAACTGGCCGGTGGCAGAAGAAATACGGCGGCGAGATCACGAGCACGGCCATCACGACAGTTTGCGAGAAATCGGGCCTTTTTTTCCCGTAGTGGTGAATCTTCCAGTGTGATTTGGAAATGGTTTTACTTAGAGATATACGAAACGGTGAAAAAATCATATATGTACATTTTTTTGCTTGTTTTTTAGAATGGTCACGGTGTACGAAGAGGATTAGCGCCGTCGCCACGAACCCAATCAAAACGCGGTTGGGTCTCAGCGCATGCGCAGTTGTGACGACGCCATGTTCTGGGCTACGCAAAAAAAAAAAACTTCCCAAAGATTCGACTTCAATAGCGCTGTGTCATGCGTACCATTCACGATGCTAGTTAAACCACAGACGTACCGGCTGTCTTTTCAGTGTTAAAACTAAAGATGAGGCTGCGCTGCGATTTCTTTTTTTTTTTTACATTTAGTTTAAGTTGACTCTGGAAACTGAAAACGAATAGTTATGTAAGAAACATTTCAGATACTAGAACTAAATTAAAGGGAAAAAAGCCCCGATCAGATGAGTTGGGTAAAACATAACGTCACACGGCAAGCGAAGCAACGACTACCTTATTAATTCAACTATAACCCGATGGTCTCTTTAACGGCACTGTCCTTCAAAATCGTGAAACAAACTATGCTTAGAACCAAAGACGGAATTAAAATAGCGAGGAAAATTACCGACACCATTGAGCATACCGAGATGCTCCGCCACGTCAACCGCTTCTCCTAATACACCGGTGCAAAGCAGTGAAGCTTGACACCAGAGCGCTGGTGTGGAAAAGTAAAGATTGATGCGACGAAATGGAGAATTCTGAAGATTCCTAAGAAACCCGGAATATGACGAACATAAGAGTGTATTGCGAATGGAATAACAAACACTATTCGTAAATTATTCGAAGTTTCGAATATTCGTACACTACGATAAATAACATCGAAACGTTTGGTTTTTGTTAGGTTACCGAGCTATCTTTCGGAAACAATCCAAAAAACTTTCTCTGTTTTCACCATAAAAAACAACATAAATTACTTCTTTTTACTGCTATACATTGAATATGCACGTTTCCACTCCCTAATCTCAAAGCTCTTAAAGGCCACACAAATCTGCCCCTTTTTGTGTGGCACTTTCGATAGACGCACACACTTCAAATCCATACTCTTCAACTTCATAAGGCTCTAGTTTCCAACTTCATACTATGATACTTTCGATATTTACCTCTCAAGTATAAGCGAAAACTCATACTTTTAAATAAGTTTCCATCCCTTACTCCTCGCTCTCCAAACTTCAAATTTAACTCCATATTTTTCGGGCTTCAATACCTCATTTCACCTTTTAAGTGTGTGCCTGTGTTTTATTCGCCTACGTAAAGTATAAATGTGTACTTTTGAACACCGTAGTTGTTCAACTACCCAATTATAAACCTATACTGTTCAACTTCCTACCTACCACAGATCTAAACCATCATAAATGTTCTTGACCTCTAACAAAAGTTACCCTCTAACCAATCTCTTCAATCGATCATTATAGAAATCAATTGGTCATAGTCGAATGAGCTGTAAATACTTACAGTAATAAATACATTAAATGGGAAGATTGGCACGACTTAGCAATGCAATAAAAAAAGATAGCATACTCTCGTAGTAAGCTATCTTCGTTGCATTTGGAGTTTATCGACCAAGTATAATACGACCAAACACATTTTGGGCGAAAGCGACTATAACTCTAATTAGCGATTCTTTGAGGAGAGCTGCACAAAAAGCGCGTCATGTTTACAATAAAAGCTTGCAGCACCACTATGACGCATACCTGTAGGAATTCTTTACCTAGCATCGTGAATGTTGACGTACTTTTCGCGGCTCTGACAGGCGCGTAGCCAGGATTTTGTTTCGGGGGAAGGGGGGGGGGGGGGGGGGGGGGGGGCGTTCATGACAAAATACTGTATGAGGGGAAGGGGGAGAGGAGGTCCCAGCAAAATGGAAGATTTCGTGGGGAGGAAGGCCCATGCCCCCCCCCCCCCCCCCCCCCCCCGACCGATTCCGAGTCAAGAGGTCCAACGCGTCAAAAGGTCCAACGAGTCAAGAGGTCCAATATTGGACCTCTTGACGCGTTGGACCTCCTGACGCGTTGGACCTCTTGACTCGCCGTGGATCTCTTGACTCGTTGGACCTCTTGACGCGTTGGACCTCTTGGCCCATATTAGATCTCTTGACTCGTGCCTCGATGTGTCAAGAGGTCCAACGCGTCAAGAGGTCCAATATTGGATAGCTTGACTCGTTGCATCTCTTGGTGTGAAATATGTACAGGCAAGCGGTGTAAAATAAGTACAGGCGAAAAAGAGAGAAAGAAAAAAAAACTACGAGGGCACCTAAGCTTTCTCTTACGATGTGAGAATGCGCTAGCACAATGTTTTCCCGAGACGGGCAGGGTTCGGTTATTGTGGGAGGGAGGCGGTGCGCGTGGGAGGCCCCTTTTCTCTTCTCTTCTTTTCTCTTTTCTCTTCCTTTTTGTAAATTTTTTCTCCTTTGTTTTTCATCTTTACTATTTGCTGAGCGTGGCGCGCATGGTGTGTGTGGGAGCACGTATGAGCACGCGCGAAGAGCGGTGTGAGCAGCCGGAGGTGCTGTGAAGAGTTCCCATGGAACCAGAAAACAGACCACGTGCGTCCTTCGTCAGGTACCGCCTGAGCAGCCGCTCAAACGAATGGAATTTTTCAGCTGGCGTTCCTCCTCAGACATCGGTGAACAGTGTGCAAAACGGCTGAGTGTAAAATTGAGTGTAAAATTGCTCTGCACATTTATCGTAAATAAAACTCTTGTTACAAAAAAAAAAGAAGAAAGAAGAAACTTGTGTTGCCGCAACGGATAACGCGCTAGTTGCTCGGTCGAGAGGGCCTAGGTTCGAAACCAGGCAGGCTATGGTTTCGTGCTCACGTAACCAGGGAGGTCACGTGACCAGAGTTTTTGTTGTTTTGTTTGTTTGGTCACGTGACCACAGACCTTTTTTTTTTTTTTTGGCTTGGTCACATGACCAGATAGGTCACGTGACCAAAGATATCGCGTAACCAGAGTTGTTTTTTTTTTTAATTATTATTGTGTTGGATTGTGTTGGACAAGTCACGGATTTTGACTACGGATTTTGCCGACGGCTTTTTCGTTGACTGAGCCAGGTAATGCTAACACACTTAAAAAGCAGACAACAGACATGCTAACAATAAAGGCGAAGAAGAAAAATGTCAGAAAAAGAGCAAAAAGTTAAGCTGTGAAACCTTTCACACGGCAGGGGGGATCTCACGAACACGGCTTTGATACATCGTTTCTGGCCGGTGATGTAATCAGTGTTCATGCGTATGACCCGTGATTTGCTTGGTTTCTGAAGTGACAGATACGCGCGCGCTGGGCTGTGGGGATCGCATGAAGGGCACTGGATTTGTAAACACCGGAAATCTTTGTTGTTATAAACTGTCAAGCTTATAGCAACATTCGTTTGTTGGGGACCTGTGTTCCTTCTCTCTTCTACCCCGGACCACATAGTCGTAAATCTGCATCGCCCGTGTTGCTCACCCCCGCGAATATCGAACACGTAACCGGAAAGGTCTTAACATTTCACAATTTAAGATGCCTTTTTTTTTTTTTTTTTTAGGAAGTGACCACTTCGACATCCGGGTTCGAAATAAATGTAAAACTATTTTGAACACACCTTTCGTCACATACGAAAGATATGTCCATAGTTATTTGCTCATTCCACGTCTACCATCACAATAAAGCACTATTAAGGCGTTTGACGTCAGGATAACTGAACATAGTTTTTTCTTTTTAATTTCTGTGACATCAATTTCAAAAGCTGTAATACTTGTTTAAATTTGTTCACGTCTCGTCAAAATAGCCTCCTTCATATTTTGAAGCGCTTGGTCTTCGAAGAACTTAAAGATACAGTTTGCCCTGGCGCAGCATGGCGTTTAAAATTAGTAATTCTTCCGTTCGCCGTTGCCTAGCACTGGACACACTAGATCTATCGGCTTCAGAGATCGACGCGCTTTCCGACACGAGCAGTTCTTCAATCGACTTCAATCTCTATGACTCAATATTCTAAAAATGATTGAGCAACTAACCCACCATCTTACAATTCCAACCGACTAACGCATCACGTAATTTCAAATAGAAATAAATGATATCTACAGACAAGTGTTCGGTAATTCGGGTCAAGAATGCTTAATTATGAAACGTTCAGTTTCATGGTTTATTTCACAGCTTTCTCAAAAATAAAGAGCAGTAAATGAGCTACATATCGCTAGCATAAGTATTTGTGGCTGCTCCGTGCTTTTGAGCAAGCAAACGGCCCAAATTAACCCTCTCTAGCTTGCACCGGTCACAACGTTTCAAGGAGACAATGCTCGCATTCATTTGCAACACTCTATTGGACGCCAAGTGGCATAATTTGAGATCGTTTAAAGACGCCCTCCAATGATATTGGAGCTTCTTCCCACGTTGTGTTATTTACCTCTTTAGTGATTCGGTGAACTCAGTGAACAAAAACTAAAGCATAAAATAGTAGTGCATTATATTTTTAATAGAACATACGAGGAGCCCGGGACTGGACAAAGTTACCCAAGGAAGTATTTGCGATTACAAATATTGAGATACATGAAAGGGAAGGCTAAACGCGAAATGCTGAGGTACGTTTGTATTTTATATCTCGGGAATTTGAGAGGTCACTTCAGTAGAAATTACATAAATGAGTCCTAGAACAGAGAGACTGGAACACAGATATTAAGTTCTGCAAGTCCAAAATATGTCGCCAGGCACTATCCATTATTTAACACTCAAATATATATACACTGTGGCAAATAGTATCTACTTGTCTCCAATGGCTATGCAGTACTTGTATTGTCCAAAATAATTCAAATATGTGAAACAGTTAGTAACCGTCACAAGGAGTCCATTAATAGCAATATAATTATAAACAGAGAAGATAAAAATAAGGCTCGATGGACCTCTTGACGCGTTGGACCTCTTGACGCGTTGGACCTCTTGACGTGTTGGACCTCTTGACGCGTTGGACCTCTTGACGCGTTGGACCTCTTGACACAAATTGGACCTTTTGACTCGTTGGACCTCTTGACGCGTTGGACCTCTTGACTCGAATTGGACCTTTTGACTCGTTGGACCTCTTGACTCGACTGTCACGTGGCTATTGGACCTCTTGACTCGTTGGACCTTTTGACTCGTTGGACCTCTTGACCATAAGCGCCCCCGACCCCCCCCCCCCCCCCCCCCCGCCCCCCCGGGCTGCGTGCCTGGGCTCTGGTATATGGGTACGAAAAAAAATTCGTGAAGTGGTCTGACATCTGGGTATTTGTTATGACTCGGTACTCTGCAATGCACACAAATCTAGATAAGCATAAAAGAACCGAAGGTGTTTACTACGTGTAAACATTGCTCTCAGAAGAGGCAGTACCCATTACATAACCGACAACAGCACGTAATAAATCATTACACAGGATGGAGCAAGACGATAATGTGTCCGCCTTGAACAAAGGAAGCCCCGCTTAATTTCCCGTTTATGTTGTGTCGTTCGTGATTCAAAGCTTCCCGGTCGTTTCCACTGCATGAGCTCTCAATTTATTGAACAACGATTTAGCTTTCATGCTGCCACTTTTCTTTCTTTGCTGATTTATTTATTTATACCCTCAGGGTTCGGAGGCATTCCAGAGAGGGTGCGATTACAACATACAAAAAGTAAAAAAGAAGGAATTCATGAAACAGGTCCTTGTAACTCGGTTACATACATTTTTTTTTTTTTTTTGTATGAACGGAGTTAGGATGTGTTTCAGTGGATGTGGGAAAGTGATCCCAATCAATATACGTACGAGATACGAATAATTTGGCGTAGGTTTCAGCGTGGAACTTTGGAATTCCGACTTTATTTAGGTAATCGATGCGTCATGATATGTAGAATGGTTTTGGTAGAAGTTCAGATGTCTGGATAGGGTCGTGAAAAAAAATTTAGTTGAAACAAGCATAAACGAGAAATCCTTCAACGTAAGCATAGGTTAGGCAAAGTTTTTTTCATAAGAAAAGCTTTTTCTTTTCATTTTTTATTCATAAATTAATGATGCAGTTATTTTTCATAGATGTTAGACTCAATATCTAGCATCTATGCTTAATTGATACTGACAGATTTAAACAGATACTATGATTCCAATGGTTATGTCACTAGTCGTAACAAAATGAAATGACCTCTTCGACTGAGTGTGGTCGTTCTACCCCATCAATAACCGAACATGACGTAACACCAAAGTCAGACAATTTTGCGGTGAAACAATAATATTGCAGACACGTCGAACGCGGGCGTTTGGCCAGATAACATATTGACGGCGATGCGTCTCCACTTTCATAGTAGCATCGTTCAATACTGCGTGAGGCCGTCGCCATGCGGCACTTTTAGGGTCAAAAACCCATCGAGTCAATTTCGAACTTATCTCGCTGTAATTGTACGCGTATACTGCAGGCAGTTCTTGTATTACCAGTGGGACCCTTACACAAGGAAGGCCTCCGTCAGTGTCTACAGACTTTACCATGTATCAGCAGGGGGAACGCTGCCTTTATCTGCCAAATATAACGCGCATAGCTAATATATATATATATATTTTTTTTTGACCGTACAAACATTTTAGCGTAATATTTACGACGCGAGACTCATTTGAACAATTCCAAAACATGGTCCAACCTTCTTCGGTACATCGGGGCTTCTAGCTTCTACGGTACATGCCGCAAGGTCTCTCGTCAACCCCATACCGCACCGCGCGGCGCGGGGAATTGTGGGACCGTTCCGATGTACGCGCTCGGGTCGGCTCGTTAACGCTTCGTAGATCCTTAAACCGGTGCAGTTACTTTTCTCTCACCACTACGAAGTTAAAAAAAAAGAAAAAAACACGAAGCGAACATATTAAAACATTGGATTGCAGTAGTGTGTCGAAAGGACGACAGGAGGCGCCGCATATTTCCGGAGTGGTCTATTCCGAAACACGCTTCTATTTTCGAGTCAACGTTCGCAATTAGAAACGTACTCCGGAACCGCTTCCCAATCAGAATGTGTGTCGCGACTTACACAACACGTTAATATTTTGTTTCGTATTTTTCGGGGAAAGTTTATTTTTTGACTTACCTGTCCTATTCAGGCAATTGAAAACTGTCCGGAAGTTCAGCGCTATTTCGCTTACAATTTTCTTACAAAGTTCGAAAACGTGCTGAATCAAAACTTGCACCGCAGAGAAATCCCCTCCAAATTCTTACTGAACTAAACGTCATGATACTTATTCTCCTATAAAACTGACCGTCTTTAGCTATATCGAGGTGGATAATTCATTGCGTACCCACCCGGTAAGTCTCCGGGCGTACAGTCCCTGGCCGTGGCGAATTCCATATCTCAAGCGTGCTAAGGGCCGAAATAGGATCGGGCCTTGGCTCGAGGAAACTGATACTGCATTATCAACCTCTGGACGAAAATGGCTTTATCTCGGTTCAACGAGTCTGGGACCAAAGGAATGCGCAGTTCAATCATACAAGGTGATGTCTCTGAGAACTTGGTGGAAGCCCAGCAATAGACAATTGGAAAGAGGAGAGAAAAGAAAAATATTTGTATAGAAAAGATATATATATATATATTGAAGCTTCTACCAAATATTTTAGTTGACGAGTAACATATGGCAGACATGCTAACAAACTAGAAATAGGAAATAATGTGTCATGATAATATTTTATAAGTAGCATAAGCAAGTCATATAGACGAAAGGTATACTGTAAAGGGCGAGGCTCTCACCCTGTAACCCAATAAAAACGGAGGGGGATTTGAATTAAACAAAATATGGAGCCTTATAGAAGGCGAGGCATTCTACCTCGTATAGATGAATGTTACAAATAAAATTCTTCAAATCGATTCTAGATGTAGAATGCTTCATCTCTCGATTCTTGGCCGTCGTTTAGGACAGAAAAACAAAGCTGCAAAACGATCTAGGTTATCCATGCCGCGGCCCGCGTCCATGGCCGAGTTTGCATCGCGCGCGGCTCCCTCGCGAAGGCACAGGGTTCGAACCCCAGCACCCCAGTCGTTCGTTTTATCGTTCGCGACTCTTCTAGAACGTTTCTAGTAGAATCCTATAACGTATCGATTGTTCCTTCGCAAAATATTCTAGACTACGTAGTCTGACTGGCAACATCCGAGTCAGTCACTGTTTCCTCGCCGTCGCACAATGTACAGTGCTCACTAAACTTCCACGGAACACGGGAACTGCGTGTTTTCGCATAGCAGCGCTATCCTGGAAGAAGCTAAAAAACGGCTCCTTGACTTCGGGATGGTTTGTTCAATGCTACATCGCAAACCCGCTGCTCGGCTGCCACCAGGATAGCGCTCCCACGAGAAAAGACGCAGCTGGCATGTTCCGCTTAAGTTCGGTGAGCACAACACGGTTTCTCCTGCTTTAAGTCTCTAAGCACAGGTGAAACGCTTAGTTTAAGTTCCACCTTCATCCGCTATGTTTATTCGTGACACTATCCAACTTTGCAATTTGCTCAGCCATATACCATCCTGGGGCAGGTATACGCTGGCAACAAGGTAACACATCCAAAAGCGTTCAGCGAAAACAAAGAACTGTCGTATACTGACAATGAGAGTGCTCAGTTTGTAACCATCCAGTCGTGTTTCTAAACATGTTCATTCTTTAGCCGTGTAGTTGTAGCGGTATACACAACGAGGAGGTGTTGGCATGCAGGGCCGCACCGCACGGCCTTGCACGCACGGAAAACGTTCGTCGCAGCCTATTTTGGCGACACATTCCAACGGGTTGTTCTTCCTCTAGCTTCCTGCCTGCCCTCACGTGTACCATGCTCTTCCCATAACGACGTGCCAACAACGTTCGTCTCGAAGCACGACACGAGGGCGGTGTTGCCGCTTTCACAGATGCCATCTTCGCCCACCGCGGGTTAAAGGTCTAGGACAATGGGTGCAACTTAATGCTCGAAACGGTCCGCGTCGCTTCTTTGACGCGGGGTTCTTTCGAGGGTGAGGTCGTTCTTTGAACGTGAAACGTTCTTTGGCTAGTTGCTCCGGATTCCGTGAAGCCGTAGCCTGAGACGCCCCATAGTGCAACGCGCGCAGTGTCGCGTTATGTGACGTCACAGACCTATACGGACAGATTGTTTCTCCGCTAAATTTAGTGGGGAAGTCAATTTTGCCGGAAGCCGTCGTACAAAAGAAACGGCGCGCACTTTAGACGCCATGACGGAAGTACGGAGATGCGTCGAGAACGTTCCAAGCATCAAATCTTTGTGCATATGTATTCTCCGAGCGTGTCTGCAGAGAGCTTTGCATGGTAGGACCAACGAGACGCGACAGCCATATACGAGGGACGACCTTAGAAAGTGTCCGTCTTCCGTACAATGTATCATCACCGTGACCGAGTATCTCATTACCGTGGAGCCACTTAATAGAGAGTTTTAGTAGATCGTTCCCATGACTCCGATAACGATACCCGATACTCCGCCACCGCCTCTCTTGTGCATGCATAGGATCGTTATCGGGGCCATCGGAGGTATCGGAACGATCTGCTAAAACTCTCTAGTAACGCGGCCAACGAGATTTCGCCCATAAGGACGCGGAAGATGGAATCACGATGCAAGAAGCTGTAAACTGATTCTTTCGCACGTTCCACGATACGATATTCCGTTAATATTGACATTTACGGAACGGACGAAACGATTATTTGCAACTTGTTCCTCCCTAGCTTTCCTCTTCAACTCAAAAGCAAGACGAGAAATCACATGGTCGGGACGTGCTGGGGCACCGGGCTTTTTTAAGCGCACTGTGAAACTCCTCATTCGCGAAAAAGACTCCAAAGGGGCAGGCGAGCTGGTGGTATCTGATCGTGTCGTTTAATACCCAACACTGCGGTGCAGAAAAGGGGAAAAAAACGGCATTTTTACTGAAGAAGGAACAGCAGCGGAGCTGTAGCTTCGGTTCTCGGCGCTGGCTTTCCAGGCGAGCAATCTGCTCTTCTTTCGCGAGGGAATCTGAAGCACTCGACGTAGTGGAACTTTAGGCGATAGCGGAACCATTGGCGCTGCTGCGCGCATCGCCGCTCGCTCCGTTCCCGCTTTTTTTCCCTCGAAGAAATGTTACCGCCATCTATGGACGACGGCAGCAACAAGTCGTCTGGTTGCCCAGGCTGGACAGCACTGGGCTGGAAAGGTGGCCCCGATCTAAGCAGACAACCGGCAAACACGACACTCTGGACAGCTACCGCCATCTATGACCGACGGCGGCAACCAGAGTGTTGTGTGTCGACATTTGTTTGGTACCGGACACGATCCTGGGGAAACTAGCCCTTAACAGCTGTAAAAATTTGTTAGGCGAAGGAACAGATACAGAAGGGAAGGTCCAACGAACAGACGCATACGTTCCCTTCTGTGTCTGTTCCTTTGACTAATCTTTTTTTTTCCCCTTTTCTGCATTACAGTTTTAGGTCTTAAACGACATTATCGTCATTCGCGAGTGACGATGAGTGCCGTCAAGGCACTCTGTTGGCCACGAACGCGAATCGAAATATTCGTCGACGGATTGATCGTTGACGAGCAGATGCGCCCGAGTAACGCGGTGGGCGTGTCCAAAGCGTGAGCTTGTCCCGACTCATGCGCTTCTGGGTACCGCGGATGTATCGCAGTGAAAAGGCGCGGAGGGCTTCCGAAGGAAAGGTAGTACGAAATAGTCCCTTATGTATCTTTCAAAGTCTCGTACCGAAAAGCAGGCTTTTCACTTACTACCCTCTTTATTTTTGCACCACTACTAAACCGATACACGATTAGTAAAATCTCAATCTAAAATCAATTATCCCCGCCAAAAATTAATTTCGTGGCCCCTTCGAGAAAGCCAGGACTTACTTGGTTCACGATTCTTGTTTGGCGATTTTAAGCTGATTTTTTTTAAACTGTTGCTGACTCTAGTGTGCTGAAGAACTCCATAGTTTCTAGGATAAGGCGTTTGCGCCTCTCCGGGGGTAAAATCTTCGTCGACGTGAACGCGAGAGCGTTATCGACTGTTGCTCGGACGTGGCGCAAAAGCTTGCGCGTAATCGAGCAACGAGACATTTCTGACCCGTTCGCCGGTTTACAATCGGGCAACATATATCAAATAGCGAGAGAGGTGCCTCGCAGCCTCTGACGCACTCGTTCTCGCGACTCCTTCCTCCGCCGGTCAATGTCAGCTTCTTGTGTACGGCAGCGGAACGACTTCGAGGTTTGCGAAAGAAGATCGCGTCGTCAATAGAAATTCCCACGCCAAACAACGGACCATCCCCATTTCAGCCTGCGTGCGATCTCATACACTTCGCCACGGCACCCAGTTCCCCGCAGACGATCAATCCTTTTATTTGTCCGTCAATGAACGGACAACGTGCGGCATTTTCTCGTTTTATTCCGTCTCTGAACGACACTCCGTAGCAGACGAACCGCGTTTCTCGCTCACAATAAAGACAGACAAGTTCGCCCTTTCCCCTTTTTCCCCCCCTTCCTCCTGTCCACCCCCCCCCCCCCCTTTTTCTAGCCTGTCTACCGTTGTATCTTTCCTCCTTCCCAGAGTGACAAGGATCTTCTGCCTTGCAGAATCTCGTGTGTGGTCGTTGGCCTTTAAGCAGCAGCAAATCTCGCTCCCGCGGTGCTCCTCCTCTCCCTCATTTTCTCGGCGCATAGTGTGCTGAACAACGGGGCGTTTACGCCTGTATACACGACTACTTCAGCAACGTGGCGTAGCGTGCCTTGTCGCCGTAAGCAGCCTGAACGGCCGTCCGTCTATCGTGCCAACCGATAACCTGTGGAATTAAAATAAATAAATAAAAAAAAAAAAACGCATGGCGGGAGAGAGACGAAAAGGCGTCGGAGAAGAAGCCGGTGCAGCTGGGCGGCGTGATACATGCGACAGACGCCCAGAAGGGGGCCGTAAATTCGTCACGTGACACGAGAACAACAACGGCGCCAGTCCGGGAGGGAAACTAACGAGGCACGCATCAAGGCCGTAGCGCTGAAGCTTTGACGTCACCTTACGAAGGCCGACACACACACACTCGTCGCCTTCTGTCGGGCTTTGGCTACGCCTGCGCTTAAGTGTCATCGGAGGCAGAAAGCTCGAGGCCGGCACCGACCATAGAACATTCCGAGTCAGTGCCTCTGCTGACTGCACTGACTAGGCACGAAACCGAATGCTGACTCAGCACTCGTGCGCGAATCTGTATCTGCACTCGCTCTCCCTACGATGACGTCAAGATGTACGGGCTTTGGTTATTTGAGGTGGTGTTGCCGCACCGACACGATTGCTGCACCTGCGTTCTGCTAGAACTCGTGCTCAACCGGTAAAGAAGGCGAGTCGCGACCTTCAGTAGGTGACGTCACAACTCCTTCGCTGCGGTCCTGCTATCTAGGAGCGTTGGGCCCATCCGCCGCCTCCTCCTCCTCCTCCCCTCTCCAAATGTGCCGCTTCCTCGATGTTGAGCAGCTCGTTCCCTGTCGCGACAACTCTGTCAGAATAAAATGATGAAACGAAGAGAAAAAAAACAAAGAAAGCGCCAGTCTTTTGGTGACAGCTGACAAAATCGTCGTACGTAAAATACGTTTCTGGGTCGGTAACTATCGGTGCAATCGTGTAACGTACCGAGATTCACTCCGCAACTGAGGACGCCATTGGCTGTCGTCGCTATGGTCGCATGATCGCTTGCGCCAGCCAATGGGGAGCAAGCGCACCACCCGAGATCAAGTCCCGCTGCGGCGGTCACATTACATTGTCATAGCGTATGTCCACTAAACTTTTTTTTTTTTTTTTTTTTTTTTTTGTTCCGTGAGCCTACGTCCGAGATTCGTCCTACTTCTGGAAAGTATCGAACTGGGAGCCGCGGGCATACGTGCGACGTCATACCGGTTCCTTCTGTAGCCGATCGGGCAGTAATGCCGGTCTCCAGCACGCCACGGAGAACGTAGCTATACGGTGAAGAATGCAGCAAGTGAAAAATGCAGCAAGTGAAAAATGCAGTAAGAGAAGAATGCAGTAGAAGCATCCGCTTTCAGCACACGCGCGTTGCCTTCCTCCAGGCCTTGACTACGAGCGCCATCGACTGTTATCATAGGCAGAAAACTCGCGTAGGAGGCAAAACATCTCCTGAACTCTTCACCTGTCTTCCATTGGGCCAGTTCCACGAGGCCTGCGGTGGAGCACCCGTTCTACGAGCACTCACACCACGACTCAACACGCGACGCAACAGCAACGAAAGATTGCCAGGCTTAGACATTCCGTCAAACGCAACGAATGTGCGATAGCATGGCTTGAAATGTCTCCGCGCAGGGTGACACCTCCGGTCCCACGCGCTATAACGTCAAACCAACAGCTCCGCTCCCACGGCTGACACTCTCTCCCTTGGTCTCGCTACGGTGCGACCGACATCAACACGAGCAAACAAGGTACGCACGAGGCGACTCACGCATAAACATCGGCGGCCGACACATCGAAAGACGGCAGCTAACGTTCTCCTTGACTCCGTCGAGGTCCATTCGACGCAAGGTCAGCGAACAGGAATCGGCTTCCAGCGGCCGGCAAAACCATCGCAAACCGATTACGACGCCGTAAGAAAATCCGACGGGGCCGACCTTCTTTCGTAAAGAAAAGGTGTCCGCCGTTACGCGCTTTCCGCGTTCGTGCCCAGAGAAAACAAGCGCCTACTTCCGCTCGACGACGCTCCGCAAACACCGGCAGCAGTGCACAAATTCGCAACACTGTATTTGCACGAATGCGTGATACAAAACTGCACTGCTTATTATTATTATTATTATTATTATTATTATTGCTTTTGTTGTTGTTGTTCTTATATCTAAAGACATCAGGAGTATTGGGCTTGCACGTATATCTTAGATAGAGGGAATACCTCAAGTTTCGGGATTAACGCTAGAGACAGGTGCGGGTTTTGTTTTATGTCCGGAGCGCGACAATCAAAAGACAAATACAGTAACGGTTTCGATTATGTGTTCTGTGTGGTCTGTGCCTTTTCAGTGTTCGCTGTCTTTGGTTTTTGCGACGCTGAACATAAATTTACTACAGTATTGAAACAAACACAAAAAAACTAGAATAATAAGATATATATGATTTAGTGCTCAGGTTGGTACGTGCATCATTTCTATTAACACCTCAACCGGAAGT
This sequence comes from Ixodes scapularis, assembly GCF_016920785.2. NCBI lineage: Eukaryota > Metazoa > Arthropoda > Arachnida > Ixodida > Ixodidae > Ixodes > Ixodes scapularis. The sequence continues at coordinate 11,053,266 of NW_024609837.1, forward strand.
ATCCAGAAAGTAAAGTTATGAGAGACGCCTAACTTCGAATGACAGACAGGTGAGATGTGAAGATGAAAATCGGCAAAACTTGGAGTGGCAACGCGATAATGCCTCAGCCGATCTAGACTCATTAATCGATTAGGTAATCTATTAGAGGCGACCGATTAATTCGAGACCGGAAATAGAAGCGCCGTTAACCAGCCCTAACGACCCGTAATCACAAAAACGCGACGTCGACGACGGCAGGCTCGGCTTCGCCACATGACTCGCCAGCGCTCCCCAGAAGCCAACCACCAGGAGCGCGGACGCTTTCTGTTAGAACTGGTGGCGCCATCTGTTCTCAACGTTCGCAAGTATCGTCATCGGCGGCATGGCGGCCTTTTCAAATGGGATCA
>NW_024609837.1:11053751-11207886 GCF_016920785.2 Ixodes scapularis
ATGTAGTTTCTCAAACACCAGAGCAGAAAGAAATAGGTACACTAAAATTCCTCACCCATACAAGATAAAAAAAAAAAAATATATATATATATATATATATACCGGGTGTTTGTGCGAAGACTTTCAAAAATCCTAAAACTTAAAGCGTAAAAAAAAAAGAAAAAACTTTCTTCGGGAACAAACTACCAGCCACGGCGGACGTCAGGAATTGCCAAAAACATAGTAATTAGCCAAATAATTAATTAAAATTTGTTAATTAACTTTTTAATTAGTGGAAATAGACATATGGTTCTAATTAGAAAGTTGCTGAGCGTTATCGAAAACCACTAAATCAGTCACTCTCAAAAAGAATTTCGGCGCGTGAGAAGCGTAGTAGTGCACTAAAGTTACCGCTCTTTGAGCAGGTACAAAGCTAGCGGTTGCGATAAGGCGCCCGCGCGATTTTTCCGTCTCTTATCTAGCCCCAGCCTTGTACCTGCTCAAAGAGCGGTAACTTTAGTGCACTACTACGCTTCTCACGCGCCGAAATTCTTTTTGAAAGTGACTGATTTAGTGGTTTTCGATAACGCTCAGCAACTTTGTAATTAGAACCATATGTCTATTTCCACTAATTAAAAAGTTAATTAACAAATTTTAATTAATTATTTGGCTAATTACTATGTTTTTGGCAATTCCTGACGTCCGCCGTGGCTGGTAGTTTGTTCCCGAAGAAAGTGTTTTCTTTTTTTTTACGCTTTAAATTTTAGGATTTTTGAAAGTCTTCGCACAAACACCCGGTATATATATATATATATATATATATATATACACATGGAAGCGGTTTTGAATGTTTTGCGAACACGAAACGGGAAGTTAAGTTTTCATCGGTTTTTTCACGCGTAAATCAATCCGACGTTTGTACGTAAATGTAATTCGTGTTGGTTACGTATCTTGGAAAAAGGTAAAGATGATTAATTTTAGATATTTAACCGGCAACAGGCAAAAACGCAGCATGGCCGACTGATGACGAGAGCGATACAACAGAATAAAATAACCATTATTTTTATTTCAGGTGAAATTGATTAAGTTTCAAGGTGCGCGGAAGAAAAAAAGAAATAAATCACTCGCATACCCTTACAAAAAATAAACAAGCACCTAGCGCGATCATTCAGGTCAGTGGCGTAGGTAGAAAAAAGAGGAAGGGGGGGGGGGGGGGGGGGCCTCGACCCCCCCCCCCCCCCCCCCCCCCGCGAAAATGTTTTCCTGGCTACGGCACTGACCTGCGTAGAGCGTCTACCTGACAAGAAAATGTGTCAGCACTTTGATCACACCTGACACAACCGTCGTACGCAGAATACCTACGGCGGTCACGTCGTTTGTGCCACACTACATGCCACGTCAGGTCAGTAACTTCGCAACATCTTAAAATACAACTAAAAAAAAAAAAAAAAGGAAAAAAAAAAAAACACCCTACTTTCGGTCAACGGCGCACGCGAGCGACAAGCAGCTCAACAGTCTGCTTCCACCTTGAGAGTCACGGAGCCGAAGCGAATGGTGTTCCCGAAACGGCTTCCGCTCACAGAGAACCTAACTACGAGACAAGACGTTCTCGAGACGAGGACTGAGAAAGGCCGACGAGGAGAACGCGGAAGGGGGCATCCGTGACGTCAACAGAGCGTCAGGATCCGCGCGGCTCGAGACGCGAGCGTCCAGAAATATACTAGTATATACCGCCGACGCGTCCGGAGTCCCGAGCCCGAGACGCTTTATTTCGAGGAGGAACTAGAAACTCAAGGACGAAGCTCCCGACTGGCCGGTGGCAGAGGAAATACGGCGACGCGATCACGAGCACGGCCATCACGACAGATGGCGAGAAATCGGGCCTTTTTTTTTCCGTTGGTGAATCTTCGAGTGTGATTTGGAAATGGTTTTACTTAGGGATATACGAAACGGTGAAAAAATCATATACATTTTATTTTTGCTTGTTTTTTAGAATGGTCACGGTGTACGTCGAGGATTAGCGCCGTCGCCACGAACCCAATCAAAACGCGGTTGGGGCTCAGCGCATAAGCAGTTGTGACGACGCCATGTTTAAGGCTGCGCAAAAAAACTCCCCAAAGATTCGACTCCAATAGCGCTGTGTCATGCGTACCATTCAAGATGCTAGTTAAACCACAGACGTACCGGCTTTCTTTTCAGTGTTAAAACTAAAGATGAGGCTGCGCTACGATTTCGTTTTTTTTTACATTTAGTTTAAGTTGACTCTGGAAACTGAAAACGAATAGTTATGTAAGAAACATTTCAGATACTAGAACTAAATTAAAGGAAAAAAAGCCCCGATCAGATGAGTTGGGTAAAACATAATGTCACACGGCAAGCCAAGCAACGACTACCTTATTAATTCAACAATAACCGGATGGTCTCTTTAACGGCACTGTCCTTCAAAATCGTGAAGCAAACTATGCTTAGAACCAAAGACGGAATTACAGTTGCGAAGAAAATTACCGACACCATTGAGCATACCGAGATGCTCCGCCACGTCAACCGCTTCTCCTTGTACACCGGTGCAAGGCAGTGAAGCTCGACACCAGAGCGCTGGTGTGGAAAAGTAAAGATTGATGCGACGAAATGCAGAATTCTGAAGATTCCTAAGAAACCCAGAATATGACGAACATAAGAGTGTACTGAAAATCGAATAACAAACACTATTCGTAAATTATTCGAAGTTTCGAATATTCGTACACTACGATAAATAACATCGAAACGTTTGGTTTTTGTTAGGTTACCGAGCTATCTTTCGGAAACAATCCAAAATACTTTCTCTGTTTTCACCCTAAAAAACAACATATATTACTTTTTTTTTTACTGCTATACATTCAATACGCACGTTTCCACTCCCTAATCTCAATGCTCTTAAAGGCCACACAAATCTGCCCCTTTTTGTGTGGCACTTTCGACAGACGCACACACTTCAAATCCATACTCTTCAACTTCACATAAGGCTCTAGTTTTCAACTTCATACTATGATACTTTCGATATTCACCTCTCAAGTATAAGCGAAAACTCATACTTTTAAATAAGTTTCCATCCTTACTCCTCGCTCTCCAAACTTCAAATTTAACTCCATACTTTTCGGGCTTTAATACCTCATCTCACCTTTTAAGTGTTTGCCTGTATTGTATTCGCCTACGTAATGTGTAAATCTGTACTTTTGAACTCCGCAGTGTTCAATTACCCAATTATAAACCTATACTGTTCAACTTCCTACCTACCACAGATCTAAACCATCATAAATGTTCTTGACCTCTAACAAAAGTTACCCTCTAACCAATCTCTTCAATCGATCATTATAGAAATCAATTGGTCATAGTCGAATGAGCTGTAAATACTTACAGTAATAAATACATTACATGGGAAGATTGGCACAACTTAGCAATGCGATAAAAAAAGATAGCATACTCTCGTAGTAAGCTATCTTCGTTGCATTTGGAGTTTATTGACCAAGTATAATACGACCAAACACATTTTGGGCGAGAGCAACTATAACTGTAATTGGTAATTCTTTCAGGAGAGCTGCACAAAAAGCGCGTCATGCTTACAATAAAAGCCTGCAGCACCACTATGAGCATTCCTGTAGGAATTCTTTACCTAGCATCGTGAATGTTGACGTACTTTTCGCGGCTCTGACAGGCACGTAGCCAGGATTTTGTTTCGGGGGGAAGGGGGGGGGGGGGGGGGGGGGGCGTTTATGACAAAATACTGTATGAGGGGGAGGGGGGAGAGGAGGTCCCAGCAAAATGAAAAATTACGTGGGGGGGGGGGGGGGCGGGCCCCATGCCCCCTCCCCCCCCCCCCCCCCCCCCCGGGCTGCGTGCCTGGGCTCTGGTATATGGGTACAAAAAAAAAATTCGTGAAGTGGTCTGACATCAGGGTATTTGTTATGACTCGGTACTCTGCAATGTACACAAATCTAGATAAGCATAGAAGAACCGAAGGTGTTTACTACGTGTAAACATTGCTCTCAGAAGAGGCAGTACCCATTACATAACCGACAACACACGTAATAAATCATTACACAGGATGGAGCAAGACGATAACGTGTCCGCCTTGAACAAAGGAAGCCCCGCTTAATTTCCTGTTTATGTTGTGTCGTTCGTGATTCAAAGCATCCCGGTCGTTTCCACTGCATGAGCTCTCAATTTATTGAACAACGATTTAGCTTTCACGCTGCCTCTTTTGTTTGTTTATTATTTGTGGCCTCAGGGTCTGGAGGCATTACAGAGAGAGTGGGATTACAACGTACAAAAAGTAAAAAAAGAAGGAAATCGTGAAACAGGTCCTTCTAATTCGGTTGAATACATTTGTTTTTCTCTTTTTTGTATGAACGGGATTAGGAATTGTGTCAATGGATGTGGAAGGGTGATTCCAATCAATAGACGTATGAGATATGAATAATTTGGTGTAGGTTTTTGCGTGGAACTTTGGAATGCCGACTTTATTTAGGTGATCGCTGCGTCATGATATGTAGAATGGTTTCAGTAGAAGTTCAAACTTCTGGATAGGGTCGTGAAATATGAAATATATATTTATGAAATATGATATATATATATATATATATATATATATATATATATATATATATATATCGAAACAAACATAAACAATAAATCCTCCGGCGTAAGCAAAGATTAGGCAAAGCTATTTTTTCATAGGCTAAGCAAAGCTTTTTCTGTTCACTTTTTTTTACTTTTTTTTAAATATAAATTAAGGATTAAGCTATTTTCCTTAAATGTTACACTTGATGTGCAGCATCTCTGTTTACATAATTAATACAGACAGATTTAAACAGATGCAATGATTCAAATGGTTATGTCACTAGTCATAACAAAATGAAATGACCTCTTCGACCGAGTGTGGTCGTTCTACTCCGTCAACAACCGAACATGACGCAACACCAAAGCAAGACACGTTTGCGGTGAAACGATAATATGGCGTTTGGCCGGATAACATACCGACGGCGTTGCGTGTCACTTTCGTAGTAACATCATTCAATACTGTATGAGGCCGCCGCCATGCGGCACGGCACTTTTAGGGTCCAAAACCCATCCAGTCAATTTCGAGCTTATCTCGTTGTAATTGTACTCGTACTGCAAGCAGTTTTTGTAAGACCAATGGGACATCATACCAGGAAGGTCTCCGTCAGTATCCGCAGAATGTACCATCTACCATGTATTAGCAAAATATCACTCGCATAGTAAAAAATAAAAAAAAAAATAACCAAACAAAACTTTTAGCGCAATATTTACGACGCGAGACTCATTAGAGAAACTCCAAAACATCTTCAACCTTCTTCGGTATACATTGGGGCTTCTGCCTTCCACGGTACATCCTGCAAGGCCTCTCGTCAACCCCATACTGCACCGCGCGGCGCGGGGAATTATGGGGTCGTTCCGATGTATACGCTAAGGTTGGCTCGTAAACGCTTCGTACATTAACTTTAACTTTTCTCTTACCACTGCGAGTTCAAAAAAAAAACAAAAAAAAAACACGAAGCGAACACATTATAACATTGGATTGCCGTAGTGTGTCGGAAAGACGACAGGAGACGCTGCATATTTCCGGAGTGGTCTATTCCGAAACACCATAAGCTTCTATTTTCGAGTCCACGTCCGCAATGAAAAGCCTACTGCGGAATCGCTTCCAAATCAAAATGTGACTCGCGACTTACACAAACCTTTAATATTTGTTTCGTATTTTTCGGAAAAAGTTTATTTTTTGACTCACCTGTCCTATTCAGGCAATTGAAAACTGTCCGGAAGTTCGGCGCTATTTTGCTTACAAATTTCTTACAAAGTTCGAAAACGGGTTGAATCAAAACTCGTACCACAGAGAAATCCCCTCAAAATCCTCAGTTAAGTAAACGTCACATGTTACTTATTCCCCTATAAAACTGACCGTCTTTAGCTATACCGAGGTGGATAATTCATTGCGTACCCATCCGGTAAGTCTCCGGGCGTACAATCCCCTGGCCGTAGCGAACTCCATATCTGATGCGTGCTACGGGCCGAAATAGGATCGGGCCTTGGCTCGAGGAAACTGATACTGCATTATCAACCTCCGGACGAAAATGGCTTTATCTCGCGTCAACGAGTCTGGGACCAAAGGAATGCACAGTTCAATCATACAAGGCGATGCCGCTCAGAACTTGGTGGAAACCCAGCAATAGACAATCGGAAAGAGGAGAAAAATAAAAATATTTGTGTAGAAAAGATATATATATATATATATATATATATATATATATATATATATATAAACGAATATGTGCAGATGAATGAACCGTACTTAATCTAATGAATCAAAGAATATAAGTTTTTCAGGAACCCGCCGAAAGCCGAAAAACGGCGGAGCCAGGATTTGAACTCTGGGCCTCCCAATGTCCGGTCGGGTGTGCTAACCTCTACACCACTCCACCTTAGCTTTCTGGCGTTTCCTACCTGTCTTAACATATATATATATATATATATATATATTGGAGCTTCTACCAAATGTCTTAGTTGACGAGTAACATATGGCAGACATGCTAACAAACTAGAAATAGAAAATAATGTGTCATGATAATATTTTATAAGTAGCATAAGCAAGTCATGTAGACGAAAGGTATACTATAAAAGGGCGAGGCTCGTGCGCCGTGTAACAAAATATAAACGGACGGGGATTTGAATCAAACAAAATATGGAGCCTTATAGAAGGCGAGGTATTCTACCTCGTATAGATGAATGTTACAAATAAAATTGCTCAATTCGATTCTAGATGTAGAACGCTTCATGTCTCGATTCTTGACCGTCGTTTAGGACAAAAAAAAAAACAGAGCTGCAAAACGATATAAGACATCCATGCCGCGGCCCGCGTCCATGGCCGAGTTTGCATCGCGCGCGGCTCCTTCGCGAAGGCACAGGGTTCGAACCCCAGTACCCTAGTCGTTCGTTTTATCTCTCGAGACTCTTCTAGAACGTTTCTAGTAGAATCCTGTAACGTATCGATTGTTGCTTCGCAAAATATTCTAGACTACGTAGTCTGACTGGCAACATCCGAGTAAGTCACTGTCTCCTCACCGTCGCAAAATGTACAGTGCTCACCAAACTTACACGGAACACGGGAACTCCGTGTTTTCGCATAGCAGCGCTATCCTGGAAGAAGCTGAAAAACGGCTCCTTGACGTAGCACTTCGGGATGGTTTGTTCAATGATACATTGCAAACCCGCTGCTCGGCTGCCACCAGGGACCCTAATCTGGACACTTGGCGGAAAAGTCGGCGAGAAATTTGGAGGCTATGATTGGCCGGCGCCAAGGTCAAGTGTGGCGTTGACCAATCGCGGCCGCCAAATTTCTCGCCATCGTTTTCGCCAAGCGTCCAGCTTAGGGCCCCAGGATAGCGCTCCCATGAGAAAAGAAGCACAAGGATCATGTGACGGGCTAGTTGGTTATACATTAAGAATTTAAAAGTATAGCGCTAAAGACGAGGACAAGTAGAAGACACAGACACGGACAGGCGCTGACTCGCAACTGATATTTAGTGAAGAATAAAAGGACGCAGCTGGGCATGTTCCGCTTAAGTGCGGTGAGCACAGCACTCTTTCTCCTGCTTTAAGTCTGTACACACAGGTGAAACGCTTATTTTAAGTTCCACCTACATCCGCTATGTTTATTCGTGACACTATCCAACTTTGCAATTCGCTCAGCCATATACCATCCTGGGGCAGGTATACGCTGTCAACAAGTTAACACATGTCCAAAAAGCGTTCAGCGAAAACAAAGAACTGTCGTATACTGACAATGAGAGTGCTCAGTTTGTAACCATCCAGTCGTGTTTCTAAACATGTTCATTCTTTAGCCGTGTAGCTATAGCGGTATATACACGACGAGGAGGTGTTGGCAGGGCCGCACCGCACGGCCTTGCACGCACGAAAAACGTTCGTCGCAGCCTATTTTGGCGACACATTCCAACGGGCTGTTCTTCCTCTAGCTTCCTGCCTGCCTCACGTGTACCGTGCTCTTCCCATAACGACGTGCCAACAACGTTCGTCTCGAAGCGCGACACGAGGGCGGTGTTGCTGTTTACACATGCCATCTTCGCCCACCGCGGGTTAAGGGTCTAGGACAATGGGTGCAACTTAATGCTCGAAACGGTCCGCGTCGCTTCTTTGACGCGGGGTTCTTTCGAGGGTGAGGTCGTTCTTTGAACGTGAAACGTTCTTTGGCTAGTTGCTCCGGATTCCGTGAAGCCATAGCGTGAGACGCCCCATAGTGCAACGCGCGCAGTGTCACGTTATGTGACGTCACAGACCTATACGCACCGATTCAGTTTCTCCGCTAAATTTAGTGGGGAAGTCAATTTTGCCGGAAGTCGTCGTACAAAAGAAACGGCGCGCGCTTTAGACGCCATGATGGAAGTACAGAGATGCGTCGAGAACGTTCCAAGCATCAAAGCTTTTTGCATTATATGTATTCTCCGAGCGTGTCTGCAGAGAGCTTTGCATGGTAGGACCAACGAGACGCGACAGCCATATACGAGGGACGACCTTAGAAAATGTCCGTCTTCCGTACGATGTATCATCACCGTGACCGAGTATTTTATTACCGTTTAGCCACTTAGTAACGCGGCCAACGAAATTTCGCCCATAAGGACGCGGAAGATGGAATCACGATGCAAGAAGCTGCAAACTGATTCTGTCGCACGTTCCACGATACGATATTTCCGTTACTATTGGTACCGACTGTTTATAGGAACGACAAAACGATTTTTTTGCAACTCGTTCCTCCCTAGCTTTCCTCTTCAACTCAAAAGCAAGACGAGAAATCACATGGTCGGGACGTGCTGGGGCACCGGGCTTTTTTAAGCGCACTGTGAAACTCCTCATTCGCGAAAAAGACTCCAAAGGGGCAGGCGAGCTGGTGGTATCTGATCGTGTCGTTTAATACCCAAGACTGCGGTGCAGACAAGGAGGAAAAAACAGCATTTCCACTCTGGTGAAGAAGGAACAGCAGCGGCGCTGCAGCTTCTCTTCTCGGCGGTGGCTTTCCAGGCGAGCGATCTGCTCTTCTTTCGCGAGGGAATCTGAAGCACTCGACGTAGAGGAATTTTAGGCGATAGCGGAACCATTCCCGCTGCTGCGCACATCTCCACTCGCTCTCTTCCCGCTCTTTTTCCTTCGAAGAAATGTTACCGACATCTATGGACGACGGCAGCAACAAGTCGTCTGGTTGCCCAGGCTGGACAGCACTGGGCTGGAAAGGTGGCCACGATCTAAGCAGACAACCGGCAAACACAACACTCTGGACAGCTACCGCCATCTATGAGCGACGGCGGTAACCAGAGTGTTGTGTGTCGACATTTGTTTGGTACCGGACACGATCCTGGGGAAACTAGCCCTTTCCGCTGTAAAAATCTATTAGGCGAAGGAACAGACACAGAAGGGAAGGTCCAACGAACAGACGCATAGGTTCCCTTCTGTGTCTGTTCCTTTGACTAATTTTTTTTTTGTTTTCCTTTTCTGCATTGCAGTTTTACGTGTTAAACGACATGATTGTCATTCGCGAGTGACGATGAGTGCCGTCAAGGCACTCTGTTGGCCACGAACGCGAATCGAAATATTCGTCGACGGATTGATCGTTGACGAGCAGATGCGCCCGAGTGACGCGGTGGGCGTGTCCAAAGCGTGAGCTGGTGCCGACTCATGCGCTTCTGGGTACCGCGGATGTATCGCAGTGAAAAGGCGCGGAGAGCTTCCGAAGGAAAGGTGGTACGAAATAGTCCCTTATCTATTTTTCAAAGTCTCGTACCGAAAAGCAGGTTTTTCACTGACTACCCTCTTTATTTTTGCACCACTACTAAACCGATACGCGATTAGTAAAATCCCAATCTAAAATCACTTATCCCCGCCAAAAATTAATTTCGTGGCCTCTTCGAGAAAGCCAGGACTTACTTGGTTCACGATTCTTGTTTGGCGATTTTAAGCTGATTTTTTTTAAAACTGTTGCTGACTCTAGTGTGCTGAAGAACTCCATAGTTTCTAGGATAAGGCGTTTGCGCCTCTCCGGGGGTACAATCTTCGTCAACGTGAGCGCGAGAGCGTTATCGACTGTTGCTCGGACGTGGCGCAAAAGCTTGCGCGTAATCGAGCAACGAGACATTTCTGACCCGTCCGCCAGTTTACAATCGGGCAACATATATCAAATAGCGAGAGAGGTGCCTCGCAGCCTCTGACGCCCTCGTTCTCGCGACTCCTTCCTCCACCGGTCCATATCAGCTTATTGTGTACGGCAGCGGAACGACTTCGAGGTTTGCGAAGGAAGAGCGCGTCGTCAATAGAAATTCCCACGCGAAACAACGGACCATCCCCATCTCAGCCTGCGTCCGAACTCATGCACTTCGCCACGGCACCCAGTTCCCCGCAGACGATCAACCGTTTTATTTGTCCGTCAATGAACGGACAACGTGCGGCATTTTCTCGTTTTATTCCGTCTCTGAACGACACTCCGTAGCAGACGAACCGCGCTTTTCGCTCACATTAAAGACCTACGACAAGTTCGCGCTTTCCCTTTTTCCCCCGCTTCCTCCTGTCCACCCCCCCCCCCCCCCCCTTTTCTACGCTGTCTACCGTTGTCTGTTTCCTCCTGCCCCAGAGTGAGAAGGATCTTCTGCCTTGCAGAATCTCGTGTGTGGTCGTTGGCCTTTAAGCAGCAGCAAAACTCGCTCTCGCGGTGCTCCTCCTCTCCCTCATTTTCTCGGCGCATATAGTGTGCTGAACAACGGGGCGTTTACGCCTGTACACGACTACTTCAGCAACGTGGCGTAGCGTGCCTTGTCGCCGTAGGCAGCCTGAACGGCCGTCCGTCTATCGCGCCAACCGATAACCTGTGGGACAATAAATAAATTAAAAAAAAAAAACGCATGGCGAGAGCGAGACGAAACAGCGTCGGACGAAGAAGCCGGTGCAGCTGGGCGGCGTGATACATGCGACAGACGCCGAGAAGGGGGCCGTAAATTCGTCACGTGACACGAGAACAACAACGGCGCCAGTCCGGGAGGGAAACTAACGAGACACGCATCAAGGCCGTAGCGCTGAAGCTTTGACGTCACCTTACGAAGGCCGACACACACACACTCGTCGCCTTCTGTCGGGCGTTGGCTACGCCTGCGCTTAAGTGTCATCGGAGGCAGAAAGCTCGAGGCCGGCACCGACCATAGAACATTCCGAGTCAGAGCCCCTGCTGACTGCACTGACTAGGCACGAAACCGAATGCTGACTCAGCACTCGTGCGCGAATCTGTATCTGCACTACTCAATCTCCCTACGATTACGTCAAGATGTACGGGCTTTGGTTATTTGAGGTGGTGTTGCCGCACCGACACGACTGCTGCACCTGCACTCGGCTAGAACTCGTGCTCAACAGGTAAAGAAGGCGAGTCGCGACCTTCAGTAGGTGACGTCACAACTCCTTCGCTGCGGTCCTGCTATCTAAAAGCGTTGAGCCCATCCTCCTCCTCCTCCTCCTCCTCCCCTCTCCAAATGTGCCGCTTCCTCGACGTTGAGCAGCTTGTTCCCTGTCGCGACAACTCTGTCAGAATAAAATGATGAAACGAAGAGAAAAAAAAAAGCGTCAGTCTTTTGGTGACAGCTGACAAAATCGTCGTACGTAAAATACGTTTCTGGGTCGGTAACTATCGGTGCAATCGTATAACGTACCGAGATTCACTCCGCAACTGAGGACGCCATTGGCTGTCGCCGCTATGGTGGTCGCATGATCGCTTGCGCCAGCCAATGGGGAGCGAGTGCGCCACCCGAGATCGAGTCTCGCTGTTGCGGTGACATTATATTGTTCTCCCGGTCGTAGCGTATGTCCACTAAGCTTTTTTTTTTTTTTTTTTTTCTTTTTTTTTTGTTCCGTGAGTTTACGTCCGGGATTCGTCCTACTTCTGGAAAGTATCCGAACTGGGAGCCGCGGGCAGACGCGCGACGTGATACCGGTTCCTTCTGTAGCCGATCGGGCAGTAATGCCGGTCTCCAGCACGCCACGGAGAACGTAGCTATATGGTGAAGAATACAGTAGGTGAAGAATGCAGCGGGTGAAAAATGCAGTAAGAGAAGAATGCAGTAGGGAAGCTCCGCCTTCAGCACACGCCCGTTGCCTTCCTCCAGGCCTTAACTACGAGCACCATCGACTGTTATCAGAGACAGAAAACTCGCGTTGGAGGCAAAACATCTCCTGAATTCTTCACCTGTCTTCCATTGGGCCAGTTCCACGAGGACTGCGGTGGAGCACCCGTTCTACGAGCACTCACACCACGACTCAACACGCGACGCAACAGCAACGAAAGATTGTCAGGCTTAGACATTCCGTCAAACGCGACGAATGTGCGATATAGCATGGCTTGAAATGTCTCCGCACGGTGCGACACCTCCGGTCCCACGCGCTATAACGTCAAACCAACAGCTCCGCTCCCACTGCTGACACTCTCTCCCTCGGTCTCGCTACGGTGCGACCGACATCAACACGAGCAAACAAGGTCCGTACGAGGCGACTCCCGCATAAACATCGGCGGCCGACACATCGAAAGACGGCAGCTAACGGCTCCTTGACTCCTTCGAGGTCCATTCGACGCAAGGTCAGCGAACAGGAATCGGCTTCCAGCGGCCAGCAAAACCATCGCAAACCGATTACGACGCCGTAAGGAAATCCGACGGGGCCGACCTTCTTTCGTAAAGAAAAGGTGTCCGCCGTTACGCGCTTTCCGCGTTCGTGCCCAGAGAAAACAAGCGCCTACTTCCGCTCGACGCTGCTCCGCAAACACCGGCAGCAGTGCACAAATTCGCATCGCCGTATCCGCACGAATGCGTGATACAAAACTGCACTGCTTATTATTATTATTATTATTATTATTATTATTATTATTATTATTATTATTATTATTATTATTATTATTATTATTATTACTGCTTTTGTTGTTGTTGTTCTTATATCTAAAGACATCAGGAGTATCGGGCTTGTATACTAATATCTTAGATAGAGGGAATACCTCAAGTTACGGGATTAACGCTAGAGACAGGTGCGGGTTTTGTTTTATGTTCGGAGCACAAGACAATCAAAAAACAAGTACAGTAACGGTCATCGATTATGTGTTCTGTGTGGTCTGTGCCTTTTCAGTGTTCCCTGTCTTTGGTTTTTGCGACGCTGAACGTAAATTTACTACAGTATTGAAAAAAAAAATAAACTAGAATAATTAGATATATATGATGTAGTGCTCAGGTTGGTACATGCATCATTTCTATTAACACCTCAACCGGAAGTATCCAGAAAGTAAAGTTATGAGAGACGCCTAACTTCGAATGACAGACAGGTGAGATGTGAAGATGAAAATCGACAAAACTTGAAGTGGCAACGCGATAATGCCTCAGCCGATCTAGACTCATTAATCGATCAGGTAATCTATTAGAGGCGACCAGTTAATTCGAGACCGGAAATAGAAGCGCCGTTAACCAGCCCTAACGACCCGTAATCACAAAAACGCGACGTCGACGACGGCAGGCTCGGCTTCGCCACATGACTCGCCAGCGCTGTCCAGAAGCCGCATACCAGGAGCGCGGACGCTTTCCGTTAGAACTGGTGGCGCCATCTGTTCTCGACGTTCGCAAGTGTCGTCATCGGCGGCATGGCGGCCTTTTCAAATGGGATCAAAGGAAGGAGATGGGCGTGGCTTTTTCTACTTGCACCCCTGCCAAACTAAAAAAAGAAAAATATATACAGTATATTTCTTTTTTTTTTTTTGCGTGCGTTTATTTTTTTGTGTTCCTTTTTGAGCAGACTTTCGCCGGTCATGACTTAATGCGTCATATTTTACTATTTTTTTGCTATTAGTTCAGAATTCCATAAAGTGTGTTTATGCTTTTTTCTTTTAACTGAATACTGCAAACCGTAGCACTACGCAACTCAATTATTTTTCTTAATTACTGATTCCAATTTATGCCGCTAGATGATTAATAAACTCTCGCCAACTGTCAAGAGCGAGACACTGTGTCATGATTTGGCGTTTTCTTCGTCATTTTAAGGTTCACACATTATTACTATAGTCGGCGTCAGCTACATTGTTCTACGTTGCCAAGACTAGCGTAGCTTTTCACAATGAGCCCCCCCCCCCCCCCCCCCCCCCCCCCCCCCCGCACTGCTGCGAGAGCACGCGGCTTCGAATGACTTTGAGAGAACTTTCCATATTCGAGTGAACTTCTCACTGGGTATGCCTGAAAACGAGCTCACACTTATCGGTTCCCAAGACCTGCAATCATGGCGGTGTGGAATGCACGTTCCAAAGCACCGTGAAAGCTAGCCGTCAGCCCGCGCTGAGAAGCTACACCGCTCAGCTATGGCCGCCCAGTGAGTACCCCAATAGACCCGTTGCTCTGGGGCAGGGGGCGCGAGCGCATCCGCAAGACGCGACCATGTTATGATGGCTGAACCATCCAGGTGGCTCTGTAACGTTCGATTTTGAACGTGCCACGTTCGAATGCAAGCATCTGAAGATGCGTGATAGCAAAACCTCTAAGAAATAAAAATTAAAAAAAGAATTAAGCAGCTCGCGGCCGCAGCGTCCCATTAAACATTCCTTTCATCTTTGCCTTTTTTCATAGCTTCCGCGAGCACGTATGTTTCACTTTACGTGATAGCGAAGCCGAAGCTATACTTGCTAGAGCATGTTCCCCTGAACGAGGCTCTCACTGCAGGAGCGCGCGTGCTTGGCAGGGACATTGAAAGCTCGGAGCTCGCTTTTGTAGCCCCTGCTACGCTGGCACTTAGAATGGAACGGAGCAGAAAAAAACTCTAGGGAAGCGTATTGGCGCATGTTCGAAACTCGAGCCAAATATTCTATTTTGCTCGCCTGGAACGCTGATCAAAACTTGAGAGCTACGGGTCTATGGTTCCTAATGCTCGTCTAACGAAAAATGGAAAAGTAACTTCGTTGAAACACGTGATTTCTAATTCACGTGTAATTCTTTTTGAAAACGGAGGAAGTGATGCTTATTTTCGCCAGGTTCAGATGAAGTCCAGTGGCGCATCGTTGCCCACATGTTACGTTATTCTGTGGCGGTGTTGCGCCCAGGTAAAGGACCCCTTTCTAAAAATTAGGCGTTTCTCCTCAAAGCAAGCGGAAACGCTGCAACACGCCGAACAATAACCAACACTGCGAAAGGTGAAACAAACGTTACAACGGTTATCGACTTATACAACGAGAGAACACTATAATCGTCTGCAACACTCTTCTTTTTTTATTTTTTGGTCGATCCCTTTCATAAATCTAAGCTCTCTCGCGAACACACCGGCACGCTGGCGCCATCTATCAAGCAGACCTGGAACCCTCCCGGTCTCCAAAGAACTAGACGGAAGGTTTCGCGGCCTTTGCGAGATCAAAATTAAAAACTATTGCGTGATCCAATCTGAACACTATCAGACATGGTCGCTTATAACATTGCGAGTAAAAATTTCGAGCACACGGTTAAAGAACAATGCGTAAACAATTAGAAAATAGGAAGGCACATCGGTAGTGGGTTTTACGGTACCCAATGGCTCCAGTGTACCAGCGTATTTTTCTCGTCATAAGCGGGCTCAACGCATCCGGTTACAGTTGAACGCCAATATGTGAACCAGCCTCTAGTCTCATTTCGTGGAATAGTTATCTTTTTAGTATCAATTCTTCCGTGCAACACCCAAGCTCTTTGTTGCTGTTGTTGTTGTTGTACAAACTTTAGTTCGAATAAACTAACGTTTATGTCGACAGGCGCCACTGCCAAGGCCTGACCGGATCACCGTCTGCCAGTGCAGTGAGGTCGGGGCCGTAACCTCTCCACGTACTCCAACCGGTGCTGTCAAGGCCACAGAGCCGGATTTCGTGACGTCACTTATCGGAGGCCGGCGCAGGCCACAGCTCGGACACGAGTGCCGCGTGAACGTTCGGCCGGTATACTCGTGCTCTATCGGTATGGGACACGATCCCCGGCTCCACGAACGCTGATGCAGCACTCGCGCGCACACTGTGCCCGGCGCCGGCCTCCGAATGATGACGTAGCACAAATCCAGCACTGCGGCCTTACAACACTCCGTTTCGCACCAACTACACGAGCGCAGGCGACGAACCGACACAGCCAACCGGGCAGCGCCATAAAAAGTGCGTCGTCACTGCCTTCGTCGTCTTTGTACGTTTGCTTTGACCGTCTAAAAAGCCAATCCCGCACGAGGGTATAGACCTCGAGGCATCCATCTAGCCTCGAGGTCTACCCACTATCCTTTATATCAAAACCAATCAAAGCTCGGCGTTATTCTGACGTCACCACAGGGGCGGGTCCAGAACTCCGTCTTGGGGAGGGGGGGGGGGGCGGGGCCCCCCCCCCCCCCAAGAACTCCGGGCTGGAAAATTTGTAAGGATACTATTCTCCCACTCCTTCTTGTGCACCGGGGGGTCCACCCATGTCGAATTGCCCTCCAAGTGGGGAGGGGGGGGGAGGGGTCGACTTTGTTTGGGGGGGGGGGGGGGGCGGCCGCCCCCCCCCCCCCCCTTGGACCCGCCCCTGCGTCACCAAAATTCCCGCGCAAGAAGCAGGCGACTTGCCCCCCGCGTAGAGAACCGAAAGGACGAGAGTATACAACAACCGTGCGCTCTCTCCTTGAAGATGCGAACGGCCCGCCAATTTACGGGCGTTTCGAGCAAACGTTTAAGCGAGAGTCACGCGCTCGAAAGTACCAGAAGGGGTCACGTGCCCCTGCTCAGCCTGTCCTACCTCTAGAATTCTACGTCGTCATTATATCCTACGACCATTGTCGTCACTGGACGCTCGTGTTTCGGCACACTGATAGGCAGGCCGTTCGAATCTGCAGCATTCGGTTTTCTTCGTCCCTTCGCAGTGCCCCTTTTAAGACAATCTGCAGATGCGGTGCGTGTTTCTGAGCCTCGTCATCGGTCACGCAAAATATGGAAACGTCCACGTGAGAAGCTGCTTCGAAGATGATCGAGGCGTCTCGTCAACTGTGTGCAACTCTCTCTCTTTCTCTTTCGTGTGAAGATGTGTGAACGGTGCGACTTGACGAACTGCGTCGAGAGGGTTAACTGCGAGAGCCTGGGACGGCAGCGAGCAAAACGGCAACGCCTCACGCTCGAAACCGGCGGCAATGGCGTCGTCGTGCCGAAATGAAAACGTCCCTGATGGCAGGCGTGGCTCCCCCGTCTTTTCTTAATTGAGCGGGCTGGCAACTTGCGAGTCGTTTTCGCGCCCATCAACCCCCCGCGGGGACAGGGATGCACCCTGCACACTGGGGAAACCCCGACAAAAAAAAAAAAAAACATCGCGAGACTTAACGAATGCCGCTGCTAACTATATACGGCGTACCTCGAATCTTTAGTTGTTTTTTTTTTGTTTTTTTTTTTTGTTTTGTTTTTTGACGTTGAGGTGTATAGGGTGCTGCCGCGTCTTGAGGTAAAACCCGGTATTACCAGATATATTTGCATAAAGAACTTGCTTGCCGAAAACCGTGAAACGAGAAGAGAGGTAGCAACGTTTCCCTGCCCGTTCGGCGCTTGCGCTCTTTTGTTAATTTATTTTTTATTCTCTCCAAATCGCCGCCATCATGATAGTCCCGCGATAGTAGGCGGCATTCCTAACCCCGTTTTTCTTTAATCATAGGTCAGAGCGCGGTCCAGACGTGCACATGCGTGCAAGCATGTGCGGCGTGCACGTGAACGTGGCTTTGGCAAGCCATGCAATTGCACCTATTTGCACGCACGAGCAGAGACATGCCGGCGGTTAGACGCGTGCAATCGTCTGTGTATTCCGTTTGAATTTGCGTGCGAGCGAACCTGAAGCTACAAGCAAGAGCACGTTACTTCGAGCGACACTTGCACTTCACGAGCGCGCGTTCTCGGCAGGGACGCTGAAATCCCGGAGCTCGCTCGCGCAGCTTCTGCTTCACTCGTACCATTGCCTCCTATATACTGACAAAGCCTAGCAGATCGCCACAAGAAGCGGCCGCCGAAATGGCTGGAGCGGCAGACAACGGATGAGAGGAGAGCCACGTGACTGGCGCCCCGCTGCGGCCAGACGCTGAAACACACTTCTCCCGAGCGAACAAGTGTGTTTCGGGTTCTCGCCGCTGCAAAAGCTGTGCGCTGAGGTCCAGGTTGCCCCGAGAAATGGCTCTTCGATGCTCTGTGCTACCAGATCCTCGCGCTCCAAGTCTGCGACCGGGCACTCTATGGCTGGTCGTCGAACTGCCAGGCTTTGCGAGTATAGTAGAGGCTATGCTCGTACACAAAGTGGAAGAGGGACTTTCGGAAAAGGGGCGTTTCTCATCGAGTGTTTTCGGGCCTACTCTTACGGCTTCGCCTTTTGACCACCAGGCGCCGCGAATATCCGATATACGCTCGAGAAAGGCCGAACCTTCCGCCAAAGCTTTCTGTTCTCGCCACTAGGTGCCACCGATTTCGCTGGAGTCCCATTAGCTAGTGGTGTTGACGCTGCGCAACCGGTGGCTCTATAGACGGGAGAGGAAGTTTTAATTTCGGCTTCCGGGCGGAGGGAGAGGGAAGACTCCCTCGATCCTCATCAGCGGCTCGTCTATATAAGAGGCCGGGAAAACATTCCGCGGTAGCGCCTATTACATTCACCCGAGGAGACGAGTGCTTCGAAAGGGCCAATGATACCTTCCTGGTCCAATCAGCGGGGCCGACCAATTAATCGACGAGAGTTAGTACAAGAGGTGCGGCCCCCATGCGCTTTTGCAAAGCCAACAGCCCAGGGCGCCCCGCCGCTTTCATTTAATGGCACCTACCGATACCACTTAGAAGACAAGGCCTGCATATGATGTCATCGGCGCGAGACGAGCTGGCGGCGGAGATGACGCGAGCTAGGTGGCGCTGCGTAGGTCCACTAGTGATGACGTATGGGGGGGGGGGGGGGAGGCCTTGTCTCCTAGGTGGCACCGGTCTTACGCCGCGCGCGTGTGGAAGGAGACAGCCGACGCGACCGAGAATTAGGTGGCCCGTGTCGCCTCTTCCGACGCCCCCAAAATAATTCCGCCGTCGGGGCGAGCAATCGGGGGGAAGGGAGAGAGAGCCAGAAATAATCGCCAACCCAGGACGACTTCCCCGAGGGAAGAACGGCCAGAGTGGAGGAAGCCAGTGGCAGAGATCGGAAGCTGCGGGCAAAGAAAAACACGGACGCGGTGCTCCGTGTCCTCAAAACTGCCACGTTGTGAGTTGTGACTGATCACGTGTTACACAATCGAGCTTGGCGAGTTTTGTCTTCTTCGCGTATCACTGCGAGGTTGAGCATTTATGAGTTTTGTCTTCTTCACGTGACAGCGTCTTCCTACATGGCCACTGGCGCACAGCTCGTGGTTTATCATGATGTCCAGGCCTTATTGCTTCGTTGTCCGGCGTTCTCATCGATTAACGCCGCACTGCCATTGGCTGCGGAGTTCTTATAAGATGTTGGAAACTCGCCACGTCATCCCTCTCTGAAGCTGTGAATGGCTAGTTTCTTGAAAGCGTAAGAGCCAAGGTAGAGGCACCGCCCAGATTAAAATAAAACTCTTCATTGAATGCTTAATTGCATCCGTCCACATTGGTCGGATATAGACGGGTAAGATCGAGCCTTTACAGCTCGGAGTACAGCGAGGGCTACGGGCAAAAGGTCAAAGGCTATAGACTTTTTTTTTTTTTTTCGAAATGACAGCGACCCGTTTCGCAGGCACCACTCAGTTGACGAGCCCCCCCCCCCCCCCCCCCCCCCTTATATAATGTTCATTTCTGAACGTTATAATGCCAGGCGCATGGCCGAGAGGAAACGCTTCTTCGCACTTCTAGAAGATTCGTGTTCACTTTTACCCCGAGTGTAATAGGTAAGGACGCCAACATGACCTTGCCCACACAGTCTCGCGAGTGTTCGACGCTTGAACAATCTAGACTGAATGTTCGAGAGGCCGAGGGTAATATACGAGGAGCCCATCGCGGCTTTGTCGACTCACTCTCGCAGTAGCCGGCTGTCACGCCGACACCTCGGCACTCGCTTCTGCTTTTGCGACGCTCATTCTCTCTTTTGTTTTTGGTAGAAGTTCGCGGATTCGACCCTTTATTTTCAGTTTCATGATCGTCGCCCCTTTCCCATTCGCGACAATATAAGCGACGGGCTTATCACTTTCAGAGTGTATTTTGCACACGCCGCTGTGCAATACTTTGAGCTCTCTGAGAAGAGGGCACAATTTTGAAGGGGGCATTATTGCGTGGTAGCTCGGGCGATACAAGAAGTACGGAAAAAGAGTTCGTGCTCCTAACCCTTTCTTCGTTCTATAGATCGGTAATGTTGGTAAGTATACCAAGTGACAGGATGACGACGGCAGGAAAGTCGTGCAGTTGTCACGTCTCCAGCACGAGCTTCCTGCCTTCGATGGCACTTCGGCGCCTCGAGAGCTTCGAGCGTGCACGCGCGGCCAAAGCACGACAGAAAGCAACGAGCGCGTTGTGCTGGAGGTCGAAAGTCCGAAAGAGACGCCCTGCCGTTCTTATCCTGTCAGTACCAATAGATTTGCCTGCGTTGCAAGAACAAGAAGATCGCCAGCAAAAGAAAAAAAAAGCATTGCACATACCAGAAGAGGTGTGCGATTCAATATAGGCTAACGCGCTGTTTACAAACAAGCCTGCACGAGGTGTGGGCACTGCGCATGTGCCCTGCGAATAGCAGCGCCACCACCGCGGTGTGACATCAGCACCACCTGGTGGTGTATACAAGAACGATACAGATCCGATGTCCGCTCAACCGCAATTTAGGAACACGCGCTTTGTACAGCCATTAGAGTCGTCGCGTAGCCAAACGGCGAGTTCCGACTTGCGAAACTGGCGTTCGTAGACGCCTCAAGAGCCTCCAGATGGGAGTCCTCATCACCTCCCTTCCGGTGTACATTTATGGCCACCGATTCGCGGAACGGCCCTGACGAAGCGGGCGCCGATGCGATGCCTGCCGTAAAGGGGTTTACAGTCGACGACCGAGGTCCCGCGATATGAAGGGCTTATTCGCTTAGACGGTTTATGCGGCGGTCATGGCAACGCTGGATAGCAGAGTTGACGCGCCGTTTAGCGGGAAAGTCATGCGAGGTCACCAGCTCTGCGCCCGGCAGATGGCAACTTGACACCCTGTCACACGTTTGAACGTGAAACTTTCTTTGGCTATAGGCGTTCGGCACTTCGTGAAGCCCCGATAAAAACGTGGCCGCGAGGCTTCACAGTGATTGGTTGACGGGTGGGAGAGAGGAGTGAGGTGGTCGACGCTGATTGGTCAACGGGGAAGGTCATGTCACCAGAGGGAAAGGCTGGGAGGAGCTCCACCACCTGTGCGCAACTGAGAAAGGGGAGCTCGATAGATATATGGAAGAATCCGGAAGATCGCCAGGCTTATCAGCCCGATTAGCGCTAGTATCGCTTCATTCTAGGAACAACCATCGAATGTACACAGATGGTACGCGTTAAACTACCTGACGAAGAGCGCCGTCAACGTAGGCGTCTGGAAACTCAGTTTCGCTAAACATTTGTCAGTCTAGAACGTTCCACGTATGCGACACAATTGCCTACCAATTTGCCATAGTTTATTGTATAAAAAGGAATAAAAGAAAGGTTCCTTAACCGTCTCACCCCAAGCAATGATGGGCCTGTCCCGAGCGAATCTTGCACAGTCGCCTGCGTCGTCGAATGGGGCTTTCTTATTGTTGGATGAGTGTACTATCTGTGATGAACCCTTTTTAAAGAATGTGATATCCCAAATAGTGCCTCTCCCAGTGTTGACACTGCGAATATCGTGGCTCCAATTGAAAAGCGCTGCCATTCACATAGCCTTGCACGGTGCAAGGATAGCCACGAAATACAGGTCCCGTTTGCAGTGCTCGAGTTAGGGATGGCATTGCGCTAGCAGATTCGAAGCACCGTTCGCACACCCCTAGTTGACGCTGTAAACATGCAGTGTAGCTCGAACATTACCTTTTTCCCCCCTTTTTTTTTTTTTGCGGCACATTTATTATTATAAACTGCCGCAATCGACGCAAGTTTATTTTGGAGCATGTGCGCACGGAAAAAGAGGCGTGAAGGAGGGAGAGGAGGCTAACACGACTAAGCTCCGCCCCCACACACTTCACATGTAAACAACCCGCAGTATCGGCATCGAAAATAGCGGCCGTGCGGTATAGCATACAGCCTAGAAGACAACATCACCACAATAGTCTACCTCACGCCAGTATCGCACTGGCTGTATACCGGCGTATACGTGAGACCTTCGTTTATTGTATATTCGATCAGTTGAAGAGAAGGAGTATCAGTTTTTTTTGCCATTAAACGTGCTGCGTGGTTGATCTACGAACGGCGCGTCTCTTTTCAACTTTCCCGAGAGGTGCAAAAAAACTTCCCAAATAACAGTCGCACCTTTTAGAAAACCGCACGAACCTGTCTGACATCCCATATGGAGTTCCCGCAATATCCGTCATCTCTAATCTGAAAGCTGTGTCGAGGTCGCTCGCGTCGCGTCAAAAGAAAGTTTCGATTTCAACGCGCCACTTCACACACTTTGCACGCACGCACGCACGTGTTCGCCGCGCAGCCCCTACACGAACGAGAGAGAGAAGGCGGCGAGCTTCCAAGGGGCGCGAAAGCAATTCTCCGATTCCTCGGGCGGAACGCCAACGCCGAAACGGTTGTGCGATTACGAACAGGGGGAAATTGAGTGGGAATCAGAGGCGGACCGACAGGCCGACGACGCCAAAACTCCGTGGGTGGCATTCGCCTGCCGCTCCCTCTCGCAGCAGTCTCTCCTCGCCGCGGAGAACCCCGAAGACAATCGAAACGATCGCGTGTATACCCTTCGTTACGCGAAGATCGCTATCGCTGCCACCCGCCTTAATATTATCGTCACGGGGGGACTCCAATCGTGTTCAGGGCCGTCACCATTATACACCGACTCGATAGCGATTGTAGAGCTGTGCGTTATGGCCACATCCATCTTGTGCTGACTGGACACTGAATGAGACCGGCTTGGAACTATGAATGGGTCAACAAACAAACAAAAAAACAGTTTTTTTTTTTTAGTTATACGGCGAGCAAGTTTGTCTGCTCTGTGCGTACCTCGTGCGTTTGTTTGCCCTCCAGATACACCCATGTGCTTTTGTTTCTCCCGACCTTAACCGATGATGGCGCACGGTTGCCTGCCTCGTCATCCCGCCTTCTGCTGCGCGTTTGGCGTTCCGATAGGCCAAAGGCGAAAATTACGATGTTGATCTTTCTTTCTCCCATGATGATGTTTGTTCATTCTCCGATGATGATGTTTCATAAGAAATTCATCCTCTGAACCGTTATAAATACTCTCAGAGGTATGACATTATGACATTACTGAAGAAAAAAAAAATCAACATGCTGGGAATATTATTGATTGCTTAGCTGATCACCGAGAAAATCCGTACCTTCAAAACGACGAGCAAAAAAGGCGGAAACGCAGAGCTTAGAAGTAATAATCGGGTTAGTGTGCTGTTGTATTGATGTTTGTGCCGTGTATGTGTATGCGCTCAATGTATGTTCAGCGTAAAGTATCTACATGTGCGTGTAATAAAGGTGCCCGAAGGGACCGAAGAGCAGTGGTATATCTGAGAATAAAGATATTTTTTGTAGAACATGAATCGGGCGGTACCTAGCGCCACCTAGCCTAGCTACCTGCAATAACTCTGCTGGACCCTGCCACCTGGTGGCAAGCAATTTACCCTTCTTTCACGTTTCGCTATAATGTCTGATTACCGTGCAACAACGAGCCAAGTAGGCTGGTTCGAATTTGCTCTTTTGAGAGCGTCTTTTGGTTTCGCTAATGGTTTATCTCTCCTCCATGATGCGCGGTGCTGACGAAGGAATTGTGGCTCGAGGAATAGCAAAAAGGTAAGACGTAAAGTGCGCGAGGTAACCGGGTATCGGTTCTCTCCGTCTAACTCGCAGTGCTGACGACGAGAAAACTTAAGTGACTGCTTTCGAAACGCAAGTTGCTTTACCTGCGGGGGAAAGCTACCTCCGGAAATAAATACAGTTCGCGGGAAGCTCGTATTCCGCTTTTACTTTCTGGTCCTCTCGCCCAGTACAAGAGACTTAGCGTCCTCGACTCGAGTTGC
Source organism: Ixodes scapularis (assembly GCF_016920785.2). NCBI lineage: Eukaryota > Metazoa > Arthropoda > Arachnida > Ixodida > Ixodidae > Ixodes > Ixodes scapularis. The sequence continues at coordinate 11,077,959 of NW_024609837.1, forward strand.
CCGATTCGGGGCCACCATAATGAGATGCAGGCGACGGAGGAACTTTGCTTCCCAGCTTTCAGAACAAATGTTTTTTTTTTTTTAGTTCTTTTTTACCTTTCTGGAGGAACATAGGTTACAAGAGCGTTCATCTCTTTAGGGAGGACTATGTAGACCCTTTTTTCTAAGAGTGTAGCACATTCCAACGGTCAGGCGGGGACAAATGTCCCTGCCCAGGACTTTGCGATTCTCGACAACCACCCCCTGAGCTTCTTAGTTCGTACCCTAATTCCAAAGTCCCACTCCGGGTCGCTCGTGTACTCCCTTATAGAGCCGAACCTATGTTCTCTCTCTCACTCGCCCTAACCAATCAGCAAGACGGACATCATTTTCTCTTTCCAGGACTGGCCGGCCGCGTAATCAAACAAGTTGGAAAGCAAACACACGCACTACACCGGACGAACAATAAAGTATAAAAAAACGACAGGTTCCTGCAGGCACATTTGTCAGACGCTGGGGGCATGGATGTTACGACCTTCTCACGGGCCGTGACCACCTGTACGAAATCCGAAACATCGCCATCTATTTCCCATGGTGTTCTCGACGCTCCGAGCTGAGACACGGTTACTCATGTTCACATTCACTTCAGGCTCCCGCAGGACTGTGTCACCTCGCGGTACACCATGCGTAAACGTTACAAACGCATCTTCTTGCCGGGAGCAGTATACGTGTGCCGTTCCGTTCGTCCCTGTAACTTAAAACCGACCTTCGAGCCTTCTCCGCCGTAGACGCAAAGGCTACAACACCATAGCCTCCTCTCTACTCACAAAGCCTGGCAGTTGGACGACGAAGCCATAGAGTGCCCGGTAGGTAGCAGATTTGAAGCGCGAGGATCAGGTAGCACAGAGCATCAAAGAGCCATTTCTCGGGGAACCTGGACGTCAGCGCACACCTTTTGCAGCGGCGAGAACCCGAAACACACTTGTTCATTCGGGAGAAGTGTGTTTCAGCGTCCGGCCGCAGCGGGGCGCCAGTCACGTGGCTCTCCTCTCATCCGTTGTCTGCCACTCCACCTTCTCCGCCTCGGCGGCCGCTTCTCGTGGCGATCTGCCAGGCTTTGTCAGTATATAGCAGGCTACGGCTGATTCGCCAGCACCTGTATTTCGGTATCGAGATGCATTTGAAGGCAGTTATAACTATGTCAATTGTGTCGCGCGTTTATGATGCGTTGATTCACGACATTCGGCCAGGCTTGGGTACCTCGTTAGCTTTGCTGCCATAATCGTGTCGTCGCTGCCATAATCAGCGAGTAAGGACACGAGTTTCAGGTGAGCGCTGACGCACCAGTCGTGTCTAATCTTTGCGACGCGCTGGCCTCCGATAGATGACGTAAAAGCTCCAGTGCTACTTGGCCTTGTTACCCCTAGGTGGCGTTGGTGGAGTGGCGCAGTGACGCCATTCCTCTCTGGGAACTCCCGGAAGGGGGAGTCATTCTTATAGTTGGTACGTTGCAGCCAGCAACACGAAAGTCAAGGTTCGTGCGTTTGTATTTTAGATGAAATCGTTTGACTATCAGAGAGCTAAAATGATTGCGGAGTTACGCATTCTTTACTTATCTAATCGACGAAAATATCGGAAAGGCAATAAAGAAAAACACTGCCATACATCGGTACGCCCTATTTAGGGTAAGTACTCGTGTATAATATCATTTCCATTACTGATCGTCGGGCTTCGTATCGCGCGCAGATAACTCTATCACCTTACTTCACTTTTGTTTCTTCACAGGGGCTTTAATCTAGAAGTCGCCCCTGAACTTTGCAACAGCGAAGTTAAAACGGTTTCGTCACTTTGGAACCCTATAGGTGTTGAACACACCAGGGGCCCTAAACTCGTCAAACACAAAGTTGGAGCCGAAGTTGACGGAGTGCGCCGATTGGACAATCACGACGATGACTTGGCGTTTTTCTCGTCGACGTCCAATCGGCGCGCTCCGCGAACTTTCGGCTACAACTTTGTGTCTGACGAGTTTAGGGCTCCAGGGGCCCTAAACTCGTCAAACACAAAGTTGGAGCCGAAAGTTCGCAGAGCGCGCTGATTGGACGTCGGCGAAAAAAGCGCGAAGTCATCGTCGGTGCGCTCCGTCAACTTCGGCCCCAACTTTGTGTTTGACGAGTTTAGGGGCCCCGCTAACTCCATTGCGTCAAAATTAAATGTATCGTCTGACACAGGCGAAGTCGTACTGTGGAAAAAACAGCGCATCCAAGTTGGTTTCAGCATACGATCACCCATATGTAGTTTCTTGGGGTTTTCGGAGCAACAAATATATCAAGAATAAGCATTCCAGACGCCGTACAATCCATAACATTTTTTTTCACCAATCAACTAAAATTTATTGGGCGTAAATTTTTGGCTGCGTTTCGGTCAACACCGTACGCGCGAATTCTAAAGATAATTTACTCCAGCATACGATGACACGCTTGTCCACACGGATCAGCTGCGAGTTCGAGACATATATGACAAAGTCTCTAGCAAAAAGAGCCTACCCACCTATCGAATTCATTGTCCCAATAAATATTTGCATATATATGTATAGGTATGTAAAAAAAAAAGAACTGGTTTAAGGTTTTGAAAAGTAGCCCGGCACAGAGACGACAGAAATGGCTGATTCTAGAATAAATAACACAACCATAACAAAACCGAGTATTGACTGGCGACACACAAAATGGCAGCGTGACACTCTGCTGCCGTGTATGCTTTGTCGCGCAGTCCAGAATGATTCGACGCAACCTCCCCCCCCCCCCCCCCCCCACACACACACTCTATTGTCACGTGATGCTTTCAACGAGAGGAAGGAACAACATATAGTTCCCATAATTCGTGGCGCGTTCCGCGCGCGGCCTCTAGGAATCTTTTTAGCTGGAAGGTCTATTCGGGCTCGTCAAAACTGGAGCGTTAGCTACAATGAGGACCTTTAGCAAACCGTTACCATGTTCCGGGCGCGCTACGGTACCCGGAACACGGTAACGGTTCGCTAAAAGTCCCTAATGTCAGGACGTACCGGAAATCCGGAGCACGTAACGCAATGCTCACGCTGCAAGCGCACATGGCACCACGAGTTCGGTCGCAGTTTCTGCCGATCTCATTAGCTATATAAATTGACACACAGGCGCGGAAAACCATCCGAAAATTAAAAAGAATATCGGTACATGAGAAGATTGTTTCACGCTAATTTTGAGAGCTCAGCGCTTTAATTACGCGCAAACCGCGACGATGGTGTTGCTAAGAGCCAATTCTCTATTTCTTTAGAAATCCTCGTCTAGATCGTTCTTGATTTTCTTAGACTCATCTTTTCTTACGATGAGGACTATTTTGTCTCGAGTTATGATTTTTGTGAATTTGGGGGGGCATTTTTCGCGCACGTGTCTCAGCCCTTAAAGCGCGAAACCAACTGGTTTCATAAATATTCGGTTAAAAATGTTTCTTTCAGAGAGGAATGCACGTGCGAAACGCCACCACATTTCTACGTCGTAGAAGGTATTAAAAAAAAAAGAGAGAAACATCTCACAAGCCAAAGAGGCGCAAGGAAGGAAAACAAAAATACACACCCCGAAGTCAAACGAGAGGGGAAAAGATCAGCAAATCACGAATGAGTGATCTATGGTGATCCCCTTCCAAAAGCAACAGAGACACGATCCGCCTGGAGCCCAAAATAACTCCGAAACGAGCGTAGACAACTAAACGGCCATCCACTCTTATATAAGAACAGGCTGTTCGTTTGAAAGCGAAGCGGGCCAACAGCGAGGACGCTAGTTTCATCGCATAGAATCACCTATACTGCGTTCATACCTAAGCTGAGACCCCGGTGGAAGCTACGTCTTCGCTGGACAGCAGTCATACGCCTCTTTTTCGCCATGTCATCCCGCTTTCCGCCATATACCACGCGCGGAGAGCCGGTTCAGGGGACAAGAAGGAGGCGGCTGATTGGTAGTCTCAGCTTGAGTGCGAGCGGAGTACAGCCTTACATAACTCGAAACGTCATTACGAAAAGGCACGCTTAAAAAGCTGCTCTTTAAAAGCAAAGTGTTAAAAGTTCTTAAAGACTTTCAACACCACTGACGCAGTGAAACTGATTGATTGTATTTACTTCAAATTATTTTAACCTTTTACGAGGTTACTGTAGCTGTGGTACACGTACTTAATAAATCAAAGACAAAAATGGCCATTGCATATGTTTTTAAGTTTTCAGCAACAAAAGACGAATCTTTAAATGCACTCGACCATTTCAATCGTTAAAACTTATAAACAAATTAATCGGGATCGAACGTTACGCGCAACAACCGAGCATAAAAATAACGTCTTAAATATTAAACAAACTTTGCGAAACGCTAGTATATAGTATCGAGTAATTGTAATTCTGTAGTGTGTATTTCCGTGTCTGACGTGTTTTTGCGCATCCGATTTTTTTTCTTTTTGAAAAGAGGATAAGTTAGTGTTTCCGTTGTAGTTTGTGAGAGGAACTCGTTCAACTCAAGCAGTCTCGCACTACCGCTTCTGGTCAAGAGATCCAACGAGTCAAAAGGCCCAATAACGGATCTTTTGACTCGCCAAACACGAGTCAAGAGATCCAATCTGGGTCAAGAGGTCGAACGAGTCAACAGATCCAACGAGTCGAAAGATCCACGGCGAGTCAAGAGGTCCAACGAGTCAAAAGATCCAACGAGTCAGAAGGTCCAACAATGGATATTTTGACGCGTTGGATCTTTTGACTCGTTGGACCTTTTAACTCGGAATCGTGTACAACTATTCTAAATTGCAAAACAGTCTTTGGAGAAACAAGAAAGAGCATCTAGAACAAAAATGCGGCACCGTCTTGGGGTAATGAAAATCTGGAGTCGTTGAAGATGATTCATCAAATAATTATTAACAAGGGGAACTTTGTTTCTTATGCCTAGGGATTCGCGAATTTGCGTGACCTTCTGATCGGAGTCATATATGTTGGTGATCAAATTAGTCTCACACCTTTCATGTAATTTAATTGTTTTTGTTTTCTTGAGCTTCATGTCGAAGGGGTCTCGTTGGTTATTTCGAAGCACCCCTAACATCTAGGGGGAAAATAAAAAAAAAAAAAGAAACAGAACGATTTCGCATTCGCACAGATTGCAAAAACGATAAAATCAATATTTAGCTGTTTAATTTTCCAATTTTCATACAGATGAATCATATTTGATTTCAGACCAGGTGCTGAAAAACCCACTGGCGGCTGGATGCAAACTAAATGTTTATTATGACTGGTCCTGAATAAAACATGTTCTAAAACCTGTTCGGCAAGACTAAAAAAACAACACATCCGAAGAAAAAAAAATCCTCCCTGCACAATATTATTGCAACAGCAGTCTGGACTCCTGCCAACAGACTGACTGGGGCGTTCCAGTTTACGTTGTCCACGACTGTATGGGCAGAAAACCACGTGCGGTTGCCAGCCTGAGCAGCTCGCCAGCAGAGCTTCTAAAATGGCTGATGATGAGGCAACCTCCTCCGGATTTAGCGGGTCGAAATAAGACACCGTCTTATGCTGGCAACAAGAAATTCTTTCACCCTCCTAAAAACGAAGCCGGCAAATTACGCTGTTGGTTATGCAACTAATTGGATGTAATGTCAAATTAAAGTTAATATAATGACAATTCGGTAATGGTTAATGGAAGTATTATTTTATTCGAGCACCATATAGTTATGACCCAAAAAATCACTGAAGTGGGGTATAATTACGATGAAATGAAGTATTATTTTATTCGAGCACCATACAGTTATGACCCAAAAAATCACTGAAGTGGGGTATAATTACGATAAAATGATTAAACTCCCTCTTTGCAATAAAGTGAAGTTATTAAAAAATAAAATATAATGCATTTAATTTTGAAAAAAACGAACGCTAACAGTGAAAAACATTTAACATGACGGTTGGAACCGCTGACCTGACCCACCCACTCCCGTTCACCCTCACAAAAAAAAAAAAAAAATTAAGATTAAAAAAAAACAAAAACATTTGGCTAATTTATTGAACGTATACGGGCACGATAAAATCTACGAGCATGTATTATATTATTCCTACTGATGCTTTTTCCCCCCCTTTCTTGACGACTGAAGCGCAAATTTAAGTGATTCGTGGTCATCAAAGAAACTCGGCTGATTTCGGGGAAATCAAGAAAAAGGGCAAGAAAAAGCTAACAAACGCTTAGCTAATAAAACGAGCCCGTGTCGCTCTTGTCACGGGTGTGGTCACGGGTGTTGAAGTTGGCTATGTTTGGCAGTTTGTGGCATCGTCACTATCAGACAGTGCAATCCAGTGTCGCTTTAATCGCCCTAGCTACCTAACACAAGACAGTACTAAATGGAAAATCCAGCGATAGCACTCAACGATACCCGATTAACGAGAGCTTCGAACAATATATTGTACGAGAATTCTATTCCTCGCTCAATTACCGCCAGGTTATATTCTAAAGAAATCGTTACCGTTTTTCTGGCTATAAAGTTCCATCGCAGAATGAAACTTGCCGCCATCAGCCACGAATGGCTATATTAGCACCGATATGTTTTGGGTGGCGCCCTCTCACGCTTTCCCTTCGTGACGTCATGATCAAAATTTGCCTCGCCGTGACGTCACGAGTTGCCATCTTGACTATTGTCGAGACCGGTTATAACGAAGTCGACGGGAATCGGAAATAACTTCACGATATCTGCAATTTCGTTATAATTAACTTCGGTTATAACGAAGTGCAAAAGGGAATGGGAAATGGTGATCGCTTCGCTATGTCCGATATTTCGTTACAACCGACTTCGGTTATAACGAATTGCAAAAGGAAATGAGAAATGGTGATCGCTTCGATGTAACCACTATTTCGTTATAACCGACTTCGTTATAACCGGTCTCGGAAGTTTATTTATCATCCCTTGCGAAGTACAAGTTCCGATGGTGTGTGTGTGCGCGTAAAGATAACAACGGAAGCTCGGAGTCGTGCCATTCATAAACCAGCATCGTCACGGCTGACACTCTGACATGACGCTGATTCCTGTCGACGAAGGAAAAATTAATCCAATTAAAGAGGCCATTGCCAGCGCTTGGCCAATCGCGAATTGAGACGCTTTCCGTCGCTAATAGCCAATCGACAACTTCAACGCGGGGCGTGGCAAGTCCCGAGCAAACTCATTATCGCTCAGCAACCAATCAGGCTGCGACATTCGACGATAAGAGAGTCGAACAACCAATCACGAAGCGAGGGGGCGTGAACATTGAGAAGCCACACCCTCCGTTTCTCTCTCTGACGTCAAGCCACTCTGGGGGAACCTGCTGTCGGCACTGCGCATGCGCAGATGCTTCGATTCGGGCGTATCTCGTTTCCGCGCAGGCGCAGTGCCCACACCCCGTGTGGGCAAACTTGTACGCGAGACGCAAGTTCGTCTGCTTCCTTTGCAGGGGTTGTGGTGACGTCAGGACGGCTAGCTCTGATTGGCTATGGCTGAAGGATAGTGGGTAGACCTCAAAGTCAGAGCCAATCAGAGCTCGGCACCTTTCTGACGTCACGGCAACCCCCCGCAAAAAAAGCAGACGAAGTTGCGCTCCTTTGTATACCCTCGCTGAACACAAGGTCACGTGGTAAACAAAATTGGAAACTTTGTTTTGTTTTGTTTTCATTCGCGGTAGTGCCATATGCCCCTTTTGGTTTTCGTGTGCGTTTAGCATTCGGCATAAGCGAGCGCGTGCGTGTGTTGCCATTTTTCACACCTGAAACGCAGCTGCACTGCATCAGGTATTAGCATTTCACGTTTCCGTTTAGCCTCGCGACGAAACCAGGTGCCTTTGTTGCTTCGGTTGCAGAAGGCGAAACATCTGGACACACACGAGCGCTCCTCGACACCGGCGATCCGGTCAGCGATGTACAGGATCATTAAACTGCTCGTTAGTGAAGCGCCGAAACACACATTGAATGGCGGCGCGGCTCGCTGCGTAAAATATCACTCGCGTAAACACTGTGCCGCGAAAATCGGCAAGTGACAAAGTGACGAGTGATTACGAGCGACAGAAACGTTCGAAAAGAGTGGTATACTAAGATTGAGCTTGAACTTGGACAAACGAGGAACCCCAAAGTTGGCAACCATCCTCGGGTATGTTAGGTCTAAAGTGTGATATTACACGAAATAGGGGGGCTAAAGACGATTCAACCAAACACGGAACTTAAGACAAAGTTTAAAAAGGACTAAAAATCACTTGTCAAAGTACTTGTTGTTGGGCTGGTTGGTCATGACTGCTTTGAATCATGGTTATAGAAACGCTGCGTGTAAATACTTGGGGCAAGGTGGTGCAAACTACGGCACTATACGAAAGGTATGTTCAATATATCATCCATCCACCCGTTCGGCTCACTTTAGAGTCTATATCACACGCACTGTCTACTTCTGAAGAAACTGGCTCCTCTATTTTCGCCGAGAGTTATTAAGTGTTAAACGTTTGTTTTTAGTGTGCAAACCTTAGATGCCCAACTGGGTCAACGCGCAGACTACACCGCTAAACAGCAAAGTAAACTTGGAGAGTTCTATAGCAACATTCTTCACATCTCAAAGCTATGATAAAAGCATACTTTAGGCAGGCACGTAGATAGGGGGGGGGGGGGGGGCCATAGAGCCCCCCCCCCCCCCCCCCGCAATCTTTCATTTTGCTGGGACCTCCTCTCCCCCTCCCATACAGCATTTCGTCATAAACGGCCGGCCGGCCGGCCGCCGCCCCGCCCCGCCCCCCGCCCGCCCGCCCGCCCGCCCCCCCCCCCCCCCCCCCCCCCCCCCCCGAAACGAAAATCCTGGCTACGTGCCTGAGTTTAGGTGTATATTTATGAAACAAAAATATATTTTTTGGTTTCATAAAAGTACAACTTAAGTTTACTTTTTCTATTGCCTTTTCCCAAGGGCACTGGAAACTGTGGACCAAGCATAAATAAAAAAATAATAAAATAAAAGCCGTGCAGTGTTATGTCTATTACTGTTTTCACATCAAAAACCGTAGTAAAAAAAACATCCCGCTTTATGTAGAGAATTAAGATATATTTAGATACATTTTAGATTAGATATGTGTTATCTTACCAAGATCTATGCACGCTTCATATGCCAAAAGCGTCGTTTCTTCCGCAGACAACCAAATCGTGTAACAACTGCTTCGCGGGGCGTAGGAACAATGCGCAAAACTTCCTTCTTTCTTCAGGTGCCGAACGTTTTCGGGGTACCATGTTCTCATTGGTGGAGGCCTGATGACGTCATAAATAAGGTTTCACGAGCATTTGGCACGTGATGTGGAGAACGTTGAGAACGACACGATTGTAGGGTTGCTGCCCTGCGCGCTCACAAGTTCTTTTGCACCAATGAGGCCGCCAAAACGTTTCAAGGGTTATCTGCCACTGCCATAATCACAATGGTCACTACCGTAAGGACGAGTCGAAAAATTCTAGAAAACAGAAGTCTGTAGTGGTAGTGTGACATCTCACCAACAGCGGAAATTCACGAACCCAGCATTCGAAGAAGGAAGTCTGAAATATACGGGCTCGTTCACGCACGCTAACGTTTCAGCTGCAATTCTCATTCATGTATGCGCGCATAAACAACCCAAAGTGTGTATAAGTTACGGGGCAGAACACCTCCATATATAGTATAAGAACGAAAAACTACGAAATTCTGAGAAATATTTTGAATAAACGAAACAGCAGGTTATCCGTACGGCTTTCGGTACAGACGTACACAAAACTACATCGAAATTCGGAGAGCAAGGTACTGTTTACGGTGACCTTCATTCGCGACGCGGCATCAAAACACTCATTAAAGAAACGGAAATAAAAAACTTAAACCTCTGAAAAAGCGACATTAAAACAAAAAAACAAAACACGGAGAGAGTGTTAGCAACGGGCTGCACTCAGATGCTGACACTCTCTTGTTGGTTGTGCTTTAGGAATCACGGCCTTGGAAAGAGTGCCACCAAATGGGAAGCGCTCCGTCGCTGACACTCTCTGGTTAGTTGTGCAATATTAAAGCACGACAAATAAGAGAGCATCAGGAGTTTGAGCGTGCTACATTGATGATACTTGTGCCACCTTCGTCCCTGATACTTTATCCGCTGCATAAGCTGCGTTGTTGATACTCTCTCCGGTACATCGGCTCCACTGATAACCCACTCTCTCTCGATGGTTCTGCCATATTAAGCACGACAACGGAGACAGTGCCAGCAACTATAGTGTACTAAACTGTTCAGACACTCTCAGTTGTACCGCCGCCGTATAAGTCCCGCTGTTGACACTCTCTCAGAGGTAGCGTCATCCTGACTGAGAGTATCAGCAACCGATGCGTGCTAGGTTGTCGGCACTCTTTCAGTTCTACCATCTCCGTTACTGATACTCTCCAAGCGGTACCAGCGCAGTTGCTGATACCCTCTCCGCTACATCGGTTCCACTCATGACACTCTCTCCATCGATGCTAGGGCACAACCAGAACACAGGTCAGAGGAAGGTTCAGATATAAAGCTTTAAACAAATCGCCTCTCAAACCGCAAACGCCAGCGACACGACAGGAACTCTTCAGATTCCTATTGCGAGCACAAGCAACCAAAACAAACTCCTCGACACGCAGGCACACGCCGCTCAGGCGCAATCAAAGTCGGGGGCAAACCAAAGAGCAGATACGAACGCAGCCAGCACGACACGAACAGAACAAGGCGAAACATACCAACAACGACAGACACAAAAGACGGCGCGACACTCCGAAGGAGACGCGAAGCTCGTCCGGAATTTCGGAGCAGCGCCGCTAGAGGCAGCAGGTGACGTCACGCCGCATCGCGCGCAGGGTGGGAGAGAAAGAAGAAACAAGGGAGAGAGAGAGAAGAAAAAAAAAAACCGAGAAAAATAAAGAGAAAAAAGAAAAGCAGAACACGTACGGGACGATATGGTATCTGTATCGCAACGTAATGTATACCCATGTTTTCTTTTCGCGCTGCAGACGCCAATTCCGTTATCGTGATACACCGTCTGCATATAGTCCATCTGACGAATGTCTGCAGTAAAGACAGAGGCGCGTGAGCACAGCAGAATGCTTTTGTTTGTACGAGAACTCGTGCATAGAAGGCACTTTTCAAAGCCACATGCTCGTGCCCATGCCCTTGTCTGCACTACTGATGTTTGTGAGATGGAGTGTATCAAGTCGGGAAACTAACATTTGGAATCGTCTCCTACTGTGAACACTTCCGCGCGCAAAGCGAGCGTGCCTGCCGTCGGGTGGCGTTCGTCAGCCACTCGTCGCATAATTCACTCCATGGAGTTCGTCCTTTAGTGTGGCACTGTGGAATTTCGGCTTTATGTGTTGTGTTCGTCCCCTTCTGTGTTCCTGAGTCTCGGGTTTTATTAGAATGAATCATCACCAGCTCGCTTGTTTTTTTAAGTATTATTGCAGTTATGTATGTGATCATAGAGTGATGAGGATGGCTCCAGTAAGAGTTGGTTGTGAAAAAATTAAGGCTGGCTCAGACATCTGCGTTGGTTGCGTTCGCAAGCAACTGAAACGACCGTAACGACGAAGTCACCGTGAAGAAAAGTGATCGCCGTACACAGCATGGCAACCGACGCAAGGGGTAGCTTCGCGAAGCAATCCATAGCTCACGGTTCTTGCGGTGTTCTGCAGTGGTTACGCCTGTTTCGGTTGCATGTGAACGCAACTGTTGCAAATGTGTGAGCCAGCCTTTACACCTTCGCAGACGCATGCAAGGATCACGTAACCTCGTTTGTCAACAAATATTAATCGTGCTTTCTCTTTTCTTTCTGTAGAGATGAACATTGAAATGAACCAGTTTCTTCTCCCTAGCGCTTGTTCAGACGAGAGAGTCAGATTTGAATAATGCGATTAAATAACACATATGCGACATTGATCATTGAACGTGTCAAGGATAGTACACACTGATCTCCGAGACGCCACATGACAAACATCAATGACTGATTCAAGTTGCATCCGTCGCCACGCCTAAAGATTTTGTGCAAAATGGTGTCGTTGTTTTTCTCTTAGGCCCAACTACGATTGTCTCTGAGGCATAACTACGATTGAGATGGCTGTTGGCAGGAACATTGCGTACATAATGTTTTAGCGTTGTAACCGCGGTTAGACGAATGGTAAAAGCACGGCATGCTGCAAAAACATGTAGTTTGTTCTAGGATTTAAAAAAAAGAAAAGAAAAAAACTAGGACTGAGTTTGCATTACACCATACTCCAGATTAAAAAATAATAATAATAAAGTCGCGAAATATTGGGGAATTGAAGACACACTGAACGCTTCTCAGCCACTCGCAACGGCTCTGAGTTTACCAAAGGAAGCTCTGGAAAAACCCCTAAAAGGGTTGCCGGAACAAATGAATCGGATAAGAGCGAGAGACAGAGGATGGAGAAAAAAGAAAAAAAAAAAAAAAGAAAGAAGAGCGAGAAGGAGAGGGGGTAAGTGCGATAAATTAGAGAAGAAAATAAAGAAAACCTCACCCGAGATGTCGCCGGGGATGCTTGCCTACCACTCACGGCGAACTTGAGCATTACTCTCAGCTACAACGCTAGTTAGCCTCGGTGCCAGCAGCACTGCACGTAGGGAGGGGAGAGACCCACAGCACTTTCCCTTCCTCGCACACTCTCTCTCTCTCTCCACCCTTCACTCAGTGGTAGAAGGAAAGGGGGAACGCAGAGGCACCTCTTCGAGATCTTCTTTCATTCCAAGTGCGAAGAGCGAGCGAGCAGAAAAGAAGGCCCTGGCTTGAAAGGGGGGGACACAACCCTCACGATCACCTACAGTTCCGAAAAAAGAAAGACAACTACGTAATGCCAACATACGCGAAACAAACAAAAAAAGTATTTTTGTTAATTTTTAAGTTGACAGTGCGGTGGGAGCCACGCACTCGCAGGGCCAATCAACCTTTCATCACCTGATCCCGCTCTTTTTGCGCGCGGAGATAGGGGGCGGGAGAGCGATCACGTGACGAAAGATGAGGCGTGCAACTGGTCCCAACGACCACGTAGCCTCCACCGCACTGTCAGCTTAGGGGTGAACATAATACGCAGCTTAGTAGGCGCAAACAGAGGTGGAAAGAAGGAATGTTCACCCTTCTTTTTTTTATTTTTTTTTTTTTTGTTGGAAGTTTGTAAAGTATATAAACGGGGCCAACACAAATATACGCTCAACGAACGGAACAACATTTAAAAAAGAAGGGAAGACTGAAAACGAAAAGGAGAGGGGAAAGGGGTAAGCGAGATGCAAGTAAAGGCCTGAGAGAGAAAAGGAGAGAGAGAGAGCACAGAACAGAGCGACGTCTAGAGGTGGCTTTCGAAGCAGGCCCGGCCTTAGAGCCCCAGTTGGAATCCTTCTGTGGCCCGGAGTGTTTGTGTGTGTGCATCCCTGCGAGGGCCCTGCCCGAAATACATGCTCGTGGGAGGCTGTGGAAGAGGAGAGAGAGATGCTCTTCTACCCTCTCCCAGCAGCGACCTCCTTTTTCCTTTCCCTCATCTCCGGAAGCGCAAGAGCGGTCGGCAAAATCTAATTTGCCATCGTAATACGGGGCAGAAAGGAGGGCATCAGTCAACTTAAGAGCGACCAAAGCTGAGATTTCAAGAACAGCTGGGCGGTTTGCCATTAGCTCCCTCGGTGTTTCTTTTGTTCTTAATTGGGGCTGGTGGCGGCGGTCTTTCCAGCAGCCAACGCTGACAGAGCGAGATCGCGGGAAAGGTACACATTGAACGTGGTGCGCGCGACAAAATGGCGTCTAAGTATCGTTACATGATGGAAAACGTGGAGATGCGCCTTTGCAGAGTGCGAGACCAAACCGATGGAAGCACAATAAGGATCGGTACGCACCGTGACAAAATTGTGCGTACAAGCCAAAGGACAAGAAATGTCACAAACGTAAATCTACGGATGTTTGGTTCTGGCTAGAGAAAATCTTTTCGCCGTTTAGTGACTCAAGTGGCGATGTAAGCGAGTTCGTTCATGACTGACCAAAAAACAAAACAGTGCACAAAAAACGAGGACAGGAGATAGGGCTAATAGACAAGACAAGCGCCAACTTACAACGGATTTTTTTTTTTTTTTTTTTTTTTTTAGAGGGGGGGGGGGGGGGGGGGCTTAAAGTTTCAGAGCAACAAATGGAGCCCGAGACCAACAAACCAAAGCCCTGCAGCCTCAACACACAGTACAAGATTCAGTTGTCGGTCAGCGCTTGTTTTGTGTACTACACTTTTTCTGCTGAATTTGTTTTCGTGCGCTGCTTGGTTTTCCTTAGTATAATCCTTTTCGCTATTTCCACACCATACACTTTGTAGTTACCCATTCATTCGCTGCACTTGTTACCCTGAATTTACTTCATAAACACCGTCGTAAATGTGACAAAAACAATCGATGTAACGATTTTTTTTTCTTTTTCACATACAATTTTAAGAGTTGAGACGAAGCAAACGTATCTCAGCGCAATCATGTTAAACGTTCCTTTAAGTAAATAATAATAAAAAAAAAAAGATTACTCAACTTATCTTCTAACGAGCCGTGTGGTTTTCGACAGGGGAAAGTCCCTAGAAACGCCTTAAACATGTCGATGATGTCATTACAACATAACATCAAATAAACGAGCAAAAAAAAAAAAAAAAGTACGTACACATTGGGGGACAATGCTAGCGCGAACACTAAACTCGCAATTCTTTTTTTTTAGCGCCCTTAATTTGTATTAACGCAACTATAGCTGTCTCGCTAGTAGTGCGTGCGACAGAACTTAAATTCTAAGTGAAACGCAGGGAAATAAATGCCTGCGGTGTTTTCGTGGAGAGTGTCTTCCTACGAATATTTCCGCGCCGCGACGTCGATACGCATGCGCAGTGCCGATACAAACCTCCCATCCCCTCCCCCTCTCTCCCCCCTTCGCACACGCACACAGCTTCCTAAAAAAATGGTGTCGCGTTCTAATGCCCCAGTCCCGCTCCTCGTGCCTCGTACAAAAGACACGGCTGCATGAAGACACAATGACAGATTGAACTGCCTCAACCGTACATTCGAAGCGCGTGTCAAACGTATCTATAGGTTTCGAACATGCTGTCTGTTTATGATCAATGTGACCGGCATTCAAAGAAGAAACAGGCCTCAGAGCGCGTGTCTGCACACTTTCTTTTACACGATGTATTAGCAGTGTGAACGCGCCGATACGCTGCCGTAATATGTAAGTGCAGGGTTTCCCCAAAAACAAAATGTACATATTTTTGTTTTCTTTTTCTACTTTAAAAAAAAAGTACTTTTTTTTTTCTTCTTTTTCTGGAGAGGGGGGAGGGGGGAGGGGGGAGGGGGGAGGGGAAATGACACTGCACTTTTGCACTATACTCAGCCGACAAACATGCATGCGTAGTCGATATACAAACCTACACCCCCTCAGCACGCATATATAGAATTCGTGAAAATGCCGTTTGTTCCCGGTATATACTGTTTCGATTCGTTCCCCTCGCAGCCCCTCCTATTCGAATCTCCTCATGTTTCGTGCAAAACCCCGACATTTCGTCGAGTGTCTTTATTTGTTGAGCGAACGAGGCTCCACCTTCGCCCAGTTTTAAATTTAGCCGGCACCGCTTCCGCCGCTTCCACCTCCACGCTCGCTTCGCTCAGTCCCAGCCCATGGCTCTGACAAGACAAGCGAGGGCGGGTCGGACACGGGCGAGGCCTTCTAACCGATCAAACTGTCGCCGTAAAACTCAAACGCAAAAACACATCGAGAAAAAAACAAACAAAAAAACGACCTCAAAGTTTGCTGGCGACCCTATAGGGTCAAACAAAGTTCGGTCAATTTCCCGATTAAAAGTTGTACCAAGGCTATTTTTGTACTTCGCCTTTCAGGGTACACTATATAATCTGATCTGCAAACACTGAAAGGTACAAAAAAAAAACGATTAAAAACAGATTTTTGAGAGCTCGATCAAAGATGATGTTCAGTCGTCGTCTTAATTAAAAAAAAAGTTGCACTAAGGACGTTTTGATAAGCACTATTTGGCGCCATAACTTGATGAAGTTGCAAAGAAACATGATCAAACATAGATCGTTGAGGGTGGAGAAAACCTGTTAAAAAAAGCTTCGATCAAAGATGAAGCGCAGACAACTTCTCAAGTTGTGACGTCAACGAATGACGTCACAGCCATCTCTTTTTTTTCCCTCTCTTAATGGAAGTAAAGAGAGAAAATGCAAACTTTGCCCTAACGAGGTGACAACGGGCAAGACGACACGCGGAAGAAGACAGCGCGCCCGGAGTCTCGTTTTTTCTTGGTGACGTCTCCCAAGTTTGAAAGTCTGGCAACGCCACCTACAGATGACGAGGCCCGCTCATGACGTCATCATTAGTGGATGCCCAACACCTTGCCCCGAGCGGCAAACACGGCGCTGAAGGCTCATTCACACACGTTCGACCGCGTCGAGACCGCTCGAGTCGAGCTGTTGCTATGGCGACCGCCTTAGGACGGGCCAATAGGGGCCGGAGGCGCCGTGCCGCACGACGCAACGCGGCGCAACGCGGTCGACGCAATGATGTGTGAACGGGCCTCGAAGCTCGACAAGAGAACAGGCCGCAAAGCGACAGTCTTGGTGCCGCCGCGGTAAGCGACGCAAGCCTTTTTTTTTTTTTTTTCCCTGGTGGTATTGACAATTGAGTCTAAAATAGTCGCTGCACGGTCCTTTTTTTTTTTTTTTTTTTTTTTTTTTTTGTCTTTACACGGGACGTTACGTCCGAAACGAAGTGCCTGCGTTCTCTGTCGACGGGAGCGTTTCTCTCTTCCGGTAGAAAAATAGATGGGCTGCGGAGACCGGTGTTGCCAGGCGTCGAAGAGCAAACTCTGTCTCGCCAAAACTTAAAGAAATAGTTAATAAAGAAAAAGGTGACTAGGACATAACAGGGAAGTAGGAATTCAGCAGTTACTCACCTTAGGTTCGCAGTGGAGGTGGCAGCAGTACTTGCACGCTGCACGGAGACGGGAGAAACAGTAGATGAAAAAATAAGAGTTGAGGAAAAATACGCCGCTAGCATCTCTAACGTGTAAGTGTATTTTGTAGATTCGTTTTTTTTACTTCGTGAGTCACGCGTTAGTTAAAGCAGACACCAGGAAGAGTTTCTTCGTGACTTATAAAGAGAAACTTAAACAGCCACAAAAAGATAAACACGAAGATCACACTGCTGACTACCAACTGAACCATTATTGCAAAAATTGCAACGTACAAGCCACCACCACTGCATGGTATAAATGCATACGATGGAGTTATAAAAAAAAAAAAGGTAAACTTACGGATCAAGGAAGAATGACACAAAATCTCTTTTTGCTCAGTCCATATACCGGGTGTTTCGGCGAAGACTTTCAAAACTTCCTACCAATGAGTTCATTTAGAAGAAGGAAAAATCTTTTTGAGAACAAATTGCTATTCACGGCGGAGGTCAGATATTCAAAACAAAAAAACACACTAATTAGTGTTTTTTTTTTTCGAAAGTCACGGGTAACGTTTTTTACGTTACTTATTTCAAGTAACGGGTAACGGAGTTACGTTACTCGTCGCTTTTTCTTCCCAAGAAAAAAAAAAAAAAAGATACACTTCAATTTTTTTTATGTTTCTAGATTCTAAGCCATGTAATTTTTTTGTGTTTTTTACGTTTATTTTTTTTTTTTGTGAGCATTTAGGTGAAAGCGTAAAAAAACAAATAAAGTAATTACGTTCAGTTTCCGTGTGGACATAATGTGTCTCAAAATATGGCGCTAATTAACGCATACCTGTAACGTCAAAACAGTAAAACGTGTTAATTCAAAATTCAAAAAAAAAAAACGCAAACGCAACGTGCGTTAGTTTTTATCGGTAACGGTAAGGGTGACGCGTTCCTCTTATTTTGAAGCAACCTAGGACGGTAACGCGTTCCTTTTATTTGCGAGTAATGAGCAACGTATTTCGTTACCTTTGTCTTCGGTAACGCCTACAACACTGACCGCGGCAGAGACTACACAAAAATCAGCGCCGCTTGTAATACAAAAGGTTTACTGTACTATATTCCGTTTCCCAGACACGTAGCCAGCATTTTTTTTTTTTTTTGTGAAGGGGGGGGGGGGGGCGTTTATGACAACATGCTGTATGAGGTGGAGGGGGAGAGGAGGTCCCAGCAAAATGGAAGATTTCGGGGGGGGGGGGGGGGGGGGGGGGGGGGGCGAGCCCCAAGCCCCCCCCCCCCCCCCCCCCCCCCCCTGGCTACGTGCCTGCCGTTTCCTCGTGTTTTCCTACCGTCGGCGCACCGCAATTTTCCAAGTTTTAATTGGCTCTTACGACGCATCGTACTAGTAAGATGGAAATAAAACGTAAGAAAACATAATTCTTCAGGTGTCTAGATTACAACTTGCACTGTTCGAATTCAAGGACCCCTTCAGCTTCCTTTTACGTCAAACAGCAGCCAACGCTACACGATTCGATGAAGCCAATCAGAAAGCGCCAAACGTGCTTCGTCACGGCGCTTGTCGCTGTTGTGCGCTTGATGTCACCAACTAAAACAATCATGCGCAAAAAAAAAAAAAAAAAAAAAGAAACCGGAGGATTAATTTGGCGTTTACTATAGTCAGTCTTCTGGCTGAGGAGGAGGAAGCAGAGCTGAAGAGAGGAGGAAGTTTCCTCCTCTCCTCTAGAGCATTCCGTCTGCTTCCTCCTCCCTTGCCCTCCTCGAAAACTTTCCTTCACCGGTAACAGGGACTATTAGCCCCGAGAAGTTCGCGTGGCGCCCCCTTACGGCGAACCGGGATGACGTCACGGCGAGGAGAGAATTTTTCCCCGACTCGCCCCGGTCGCACTGTGGAGGCTGTGACGACGCTAGCTGTCGGCGCGCTCGTTTCTATTTAATATTTTTTTGGCGTGTTTTTCGTAGGAAGTGTAAATTTCTATATGTGCCTTTATTGAGGTATGGCCTGTAGCTACAGGAGGAACTTCAACCAACATTTGAAGCATGGTTGACAGGGCAGGCAACGCGTGAATCGCAGCTGGTATATGAAAATGAAGAAATATGGCCACAATTGCAGGAGCATCACTATAGATTTACCTTTCGCACGGTACATGCTGCTGATGGTCTGAATGAATGAGCAGGTTGTGTATACTATTTTTTTTTTTTTTGTATCTCTGTTTTTAAACAAGATCGCCGAAGCAGAAAAGCTGCATGTTGTTCGAGCAACATACTAAATACAGTCTGGGCCATGGGGAGAGAATCACAATTACGACAGCCCAATTGCGGGGGAAAGTAAAAAAACAAGATGCATTTATAATTTACATTGCTCGCATTTGACCTTTGTTGGATTCGGATAGTATTTCAATGGACTACATGGCTGGTATCTGTGAACTTGTTTATATCAACCCTCGAGTAATGTATAACAAACGTAAGCGAAGGTGCCTAGCTTGTTATTAGTCCCTTAAGCCCTAAAATTGAGATTTTACTTAAATCGAATTGTCCTGAAGCTAAAATATCAGAAGCTTTTCTCACGCAGACTGTCGCCCTACACAGGTTCCACATTTTCTGCTACTAGTGCTGCACCTACCACTGGACAGCCGTTCGAATGCTTGTTTTTACTCCTGTTTTCCTCTGCTGTCAGAGAGTCCAGCTGTAGGGAGTGTGGAGGCTGAGGAAGCTTTTGGGGACCTGCAGCAGTGTCTCTTTTAATTGGAAATGATAATTCAGACCCAACGGTGTATTTTCCGAATACCAAAGGCTGGAATAAAGAATGTCAGGAAAAAGTATAACCATTCCAAATTACGGCACTATTGCTGTGCATATTTTTGGCAGTTCAATACATATCATACAGGCAACTGGGGGCAATTCAGCCGTTTTTGCTGCTACCATACAAACTAATTTCCAGTAATCGTGCATCTTCTAAGAAATATGCCTGCATACGTGTATAAACTATATAATAAATTCACGACGAAGCTACATTTATGTAAAACAACGCTGTTCAACGAGCACTTCAAAGATCATCAGACGCAGGGCCTTTAAAACATCTGCGAACCAGCACATACAGAGTGGCAGCGCAGAGTCGCGGTCGCGAGCTAATTTGCCGACCACCCATAAGGCCCATGATATAAATGCCACTTCAAATGCCTTGAAAACGGGATGTAATATCGTCCTAAATCATGAGCATGCAAGGAACAGAATTCTAGCGTCTGAAACACTTGCGCCACCGCTTCACCGACCCCTCGCAAGATTGCCGTGTGTCTAGTGGACGGACGAGGAGGTTCATTGGCGGAATTGCCTCCGCTTATAGCTTTCGGGACTTGTAACCCAATTTTAAAGGTAAACGGGACGAGCAGGCTTATAAAATGTACAGAAGCACGTCAATATCGGCCTAACTCAACGTCTTGTACACCGGGTAAACGAAGTCCAGCTCCTCGAAGAGCTTGCGGCACACAACGTCAAACCAGGAAACCGGTGCTGGGAAGCGAGCCGATGCGAGATCGCGGAGCGGAGTACTCCCCCTGACGTCACGGTACACTTCACCCAATCACGGCGCGGCGACCGCAGCGACGCTTGTGTTCGCTCTCGGGGCTAATAGTACTCATTCCAACCAGGGCCAGGTACGTAGCCAGGCGGGGGGGGGGGCATGCCCCCCCCCCTGAAATTTTTTATTCTGCTGGAACCTCTTCCACAACCTCCCCCTCATACAGCATTTTGTCATGAGCGACCCCCCCCCCCCCCCCCCCCCCTCTTCCCAAACAAAATCCTGACTGCGTGTGCCTGACCAGGGCTCAGTGTTCGGACGTCCCGGCGCGGTGTCTCCTCTCCCCCTCTCCCTCAATGTCTAGCCGTATAGGGCGGAAGCCGCCCAAGTTTCCAGACGAGACCTTACGAAGGAGCCTGGCATAACGAACACCGTCCGTAATTGTTTCCGCGGGCCGCATCCACGGGTCCCGTTCTATTTCGGCGGCGTCCCGAACGAGGCCTCGGTTCCCACCTCCACGGTGGCCTATAGCTGGTAGCGCGCCCCCCACCGCTGGTGCCTGGTGACTGAGCCCTACACTGTGACACCCCCTTGTCTCGCTTCCGGAGCACTATTTCCGCCCTCCACCGAACCGTCCTCACAGGTGACGTACGCACCTGCTCCACCTCATCACATGACGGACACGTCGCCGTCGTCTGCTCAAGCTCCGACCGAGGGCGAGGACACCCCTGCCGACGGAAGACCAATCGTCTTTACGTTCCAAGAAAGCTGACTAAAGGCGTGCTGATAAAACAACGTCATGCTAAAGCGTAACGATATGCTCCCGTGATCCACAGTGGCCCCAACCACGTGAGTGCGTGAGGTGGCAAACGCTGCTTTCGTGAATAGAAAAACTACTTAGGGCGACGGCTGCTCATGGATCAAACTCTCATCTGTGCAATAAGCAAACCAGATCTTACGGGATTTGTGTGTCCAACGTGAGTTCAATATACTACCTTGTATGTTCTTGCAAGTCTAATCGAAAATGTTCTAGATAGGTAAAGGTTTTATTAGGATTTGGACGGGTGCTCTTGCCCGACCTTTGCAGGAGGCTCCCTGGTCCCTGAGGGGCTGCTGACAGAGATCGCAGCGCTGTGTCTTGCGGAACTGCTTGCTTCGGAAGGAGTGCCGGGTCTCCCCGCCGGCCTCCACCCTCCCCTGCACGACAAGGAGGACGGGTTACATTTCCCAGACTTCCACCACGACGACTGGGAACAACCAACAGCTGCCGAAGTCACTCGGGGCAATATAGTTACGGAGGAAAACCTCGGACACACGAAACGTCTCCGAGTTAGCGGGCAAATGGGACCCGACCCGCCAAGCTGTTTTACAGGGTTCTTTCGCCGGCCTCCCCTTCGTGACCGACAAGAAAATAAAAGTTATTTCATTGTATCGTACTACACACTGTATTACATTGGATTGCGTGATATTGTTCGCGTTGTTTCGTATTGTATTGAGTTGCATTGTATTGCGTTGTTCTATGCTGTATTCCGTTGCAATATATTATGTTATGTTGTATTGTATTACTGCCCAGACCGGTTATAACGAAATAGCGGCTACATCGAAGCGATCACGACTTCCCATTCCCTTTTGCACTTCGTTATAACCGCAGTCGGTTATAACGAAATACCGGATATAGCGAAGTGATTTTCGATTCCAGTTGACTTTGTTATAACCGGTCTTGACAGTGTAATGTATTGCATTGTGATGCATTGTGCACTGTATTAACGTACCGTAATATGTTATGTTGTATTATCTGGTATTGCATTACAGTGTATTATATTGTAGCGTGTTGTACTGTACTGCACTGTTACATAGGTGCCCCCCAGGGGGTAAATGCGTACGTGTGGCGGTCCGCGACCCGACCTTACTTAAGAAATAATTACCAAATATAGATGCCGTGTCCAACTGGGGAGGTTTACATTTATTGTCGCGCGGAGTTAATATATAGCGAGTTCGTTTCACGGCACTCGTGCCCACGCGTGCCCACTCGCAGCGTGGAACGGGTTCGTTTCGGCCGGCACTCCACGAGTGGTTGCACTTTCCGTGTTCGTTTCAGCGCTGACACCCCACGCGTGCATGCACTCGCTGCACCGAGAAAATCGGGAGTGCGCCAAAATGCAATCCCGTCATGCCTCACTCCGGTGGGGCCGGCGAGGAGCGGGAGCAGACGACGAGGGTTCGTCTGCTACGATGTGTCGCGGAACCGAACGGGAAAAAAAACTAGATTTTCTGATAGAAATCGCGTCCTGCGGGAAACAAAATCAAACGCGAGCTTGAATTGTGAGCGTCTGCTATTTCACGGAGGAAGCAATTGGCAACCCCTGATTTATTTGCAGGTTTTAAATCGCTCTGTTGCCGTACAACGCTGAAATATACCAGTGTGTAAAGAAATGCTCAGAACAAACGCAACAGTGGCCCCCGAGATGTCGATCACCATCCGTGTGCGGGTGAAAAATTTAACATTTGTCGATAAACCTCCCCCAGCAGAAACCTCTGACTGCCCAATAAGCATCAGAGAAAGCTAAAGATGGTGACTGTACCCGAGGATTGGGCAACATCATCATGTTTAACATTTACCTACGCAGCTAACTTGCCTTGTCGTATTTTGTTTGAGAAAGCTCTCGTTCTCGACGCCCTCACCAAGGCTAATATCTAATCCACCTATAATGACGATCCAAATCGAAAGTCCCAGTTTTGCTGGATATTCCAACAGGCTAGTTTTAAGCTGTACCCTTTCAGTGGTTCACGCATAATACCATGCTCAAACGGATCAAGCTTCTGCTCGGACACCATCATCACTTTTCTTCAGTGTAAACGGTTATAAGGATTGAAAGATCGCAACCAGCTGCTTTGTAGACAGCTGGTTGCGGAAATTTACGCCGTCTGTAACTATCTCTACGGCAGCCGAGCTGCTTGAAGACATCGCAACTATAAACTACAGGTTGCAGTTGCCAACGTTTGTAGATAAACGGTGGTAGCGACTGCATTCTCGCGTCCCCACGCATCACTCGGAACAGAAAGGCGCTAGTTTCGGTTTGAAGTCAATACCTTTTCTACAACATAGATGGCGGCAGCATCAGTCTTCTGCACTCGGTGCATTTGGCGAGTTCGTTTCAGTCCAGTTTTCCGTGCAACACTCTGTGAGTGCGATGTATTCTGGGAGAGAACTCGAACGGTGCCAGTGCGTGTGAAACGAACTCGCTAATAGAAACCTCATCGAGCAATCCAAGCTACTCCGAAGAAAAAAGAAGAAAAAAAACGGAGCTTGTGAATGTGCACATTAAGAAGCCCGATAATCGACGAAACTGGTTCAACTAATTAGCGGACCAATTTAGTCGGTGAAGTCGGACTGCCAACCTGGGGTCTTAAGCGGGTTAGTACAATACTCATCCAGATCGAAACTGATAGGTGCAGGAATCCCTGGGTTTTGCAGCGAGATCTTTCGCCTCTACGGTACGCTAGAACAAACACATTGCGACCCATCCCCGTGTCCCCCGTTCAGTGAATAGGGAGTTTTCGTAGACCGCGTTTCCCCCTTCGCTAAGCCGTCCGCAACGAAGAAGTCGCTACTGCGCCTGCGCGCCCATGGCCTTGACTGTAGAGTTCTGGGTATCGTAGCGGGTTGCGGGACGGCAAAAAACGATCTACGAAAGCTCCCTAATAAGTCCTTCGCGTAGACTACGTGAAGTCCTCGTTAGTAACCTCAGCATAGATAGATGGATGCATAAGGCTGAACCTTTTTTTTCTTTTTAATTCGGCGGTAGCTTGTGCCACCTAGCGAGTGCTTTGGGTATCAGCACCTAACCTCCACTTAGTATTAGAACCCGTAAGGTATAATTTTCTCATATTACGCTCGAGCTCCACCAGATGGCCATTTCTATATGACACACAAAAACACAAGTGGCATTAGTGATAAGACATAAATCTGGCAGAACTTGCCAACACAATAATTCCTACAGCGTTTCATTGTTTCTAAAACATATAAAACAACACTCCCGCCAAAAAGAAGAATATATGCAAAAGACCCACCATTTCCGGCCAAAAACACTATTAACAAAAACCAGCACCATTCAATAAATCAACGTAGACGATATAAAACAATCAGAAAAAAAAAGCTATCAGACAGGGCGCGCATCTATATACGAAAAGGACACGCGAACCGTGCACACCAACGAACGGGCCTACAAGATGAACTCTCACGCACAAACAAAACCACAAAAACGCCCCAAACAATCACACACACAAGACACACGTAGAACGAAAACCAACAACTAAGCTAGATAAATCAAAAATAAGAAGCGACGATAAATAACACAAAAAAAAAAAAAAAACGATCATCGTATCGGTAGTGATGCAACCACACGCCCTTCCAGCGTCTCGTTCGTGTCCTTCCGCGTTTGCGTACCAGGCGCACCCATGGACGCCGCACAGCGTGGGGGCAAACCCGCTTACAAATGCATCCGCGCACAACAAAAAAGTAGGTCCCCCCAAGCCCGCAGCGAACAAAACGCTCATTGAGAAGAGACCGTCAGAGGTGATCGATTCTCTCGAGCCGACTGCACGGAGTCAACCGAGAAATATGGGGCTCCTTTTTGGCCATTCGATAGAGGGACACAGTGCGCGACACTGTTAGGGGGAACGGTCATTCAGCATTTGTCTGAAGCCGCATTGAGGCTACTGATATCATACAAATAGACGCGGTGGTAGCTTCAGAGGGTCACGGGGAGACTGGTTGGTACATGTGACGTTCTTTCCTTACAGCGCGCATGCTATTCCTCCTCTTCAGCTATTCCTCTTCAGCTATTCCTCCTCTTCAGCTGGACAACTCTATCCGGCAACAGTTGGACAACACGACCCAGTCACATCGCGGCAACAACGACAGTCGGGCAACATGTTGCCGCCGCCCGGCGACCGTGTTGGCCATGATTTGTTGTCCGACCACCCAGTCGCACACCGCGCTGACTGGCGGGGACAACACGGGGAACACTCCGCCATCTTGATTGTTTATAAACTTCGTTCGTGTGCGGCGCGGCGTCGCTGGAAATGGGACTCGACAAAGTGCTAGTGCGTTCGGAGGGCCGGAAATTACCACGGGACAATGTCAATCAGTCACTGTGATTAGAAAACTTGACACGGCGAGTATTTTCCGGCCTTTTTTTAATCAAAATGTTCTTCGTTCGCTGACAAAGCGGATAGCCCTGACCGAGGAAAGTGAGATCGCTGATATATGTTCGGGATTTACGCCACGATATGAAGTGCATCTGTCCCGTTCTTTCTTTCGTGCAACTCCTATTTCTACCGTTAAACTGAGTTAGCACCGGCAGTAGCCCAAAGCGTCTTTTGTAGCCTGCTGTTGTGCTGAACTGACAGTGCTTAAAAAATGCGACCCCGACACGATCGGCCTTCTTGAGAATCGGTAAAATATTTTTCAATGCTGTCTATCTGCTTACCTCCTGCTATCCGATCGCTTCGTTCATCAAAAAGTCCTGGGTATTTTTTAAACAAATCAGGTGTCTGGTAGCGGCTGTTTCCAGGTTTCAGGCATCAAGAATACTGATCAGAGTGCCTTAATCATTGTTAAATAATGTTTCCCAAGCCTTTATTTGAGTAAGACGTTATTGATAAGGAATTATAGCTCTGCCATCGAAGCTATGTGGGTTCTCGTGTTGCCTGCCCGAAATTCCCTCAGTCAGCGCGATCAGGGCGATACGCGTTGTACAACGCAAGCTGCTGCTGTTTTTTTGTTGCCGCGAGCTGTCATACCGAAGCAACATTTTCGTTGTCGTCCATGTTGCGCTGCCGTTGCCGCGATGTGACAAGTTTGTCGGACAACACGGGGAGCGAGCAACAAGTTGCTCGACTGTTGGACAACGCTTTGTGTTGCTGTTGCCGTCGTGTTGCCACAGTGTGGCAGGGCTTTAAGCTTTGAGTGTACGGACATTTGACCTTCACTTACCCGCTATCTGGCCCCTCGTAATCTAATCAGTGTAATTATACGCTTAATAGAAGACCAAAAAAATGCTGCCGCAATTCGACGTAAGCTACATCGAAAATACAACAAAAAAAAGGGCCACTTTTTTTTTCTTTTTTTTTTGGGGGGGGGGGGGGTGGACGGGGGGGGGGGGGGGGGTTAGAGTTAAAATATTATAATCACAATTAATGGTGTGGTGAAAACTTTTCGTCGGGGGCAATATTAGCTTAAGAGGTTAAGTAAGTGTTGGCGGCAAGACTAAATGTGTTTGTGCAGCAATATGCGTCAACTGTGAAAAGAACGTTGCCAAAGGATTTCGCAGAATCTCCCTAAAAGGGAGGTTCTGGCAGACGCAGTGCTGATGTTTTTTCTCACGGATGGACGTCAAGCTTGTTTGGATCGAAAAGGAGATTCGAGTAGGAAGCGACACATTACTCCAGAGCATATTCCTAACACAAAACGCTTTTCTTTTTTTTGTATGTTTGTGTCAAAACATTTTTTTTAATGTTTTGTGATTCGCGCAAAGTACACTGTAGATATAATTAAACGGACTTCGCGTGTCTACGGGGAACGTTGAAGTGCATATTTCTCCTAGAGGGAACCCTTTTTCAATGTTGTTATACCGGGTGATATTTTTTGTTCGAAACAGATTTCTTTAAAAAAAAAAGCCATGAAAGCTACACTTATACGGTTTGTGCGACTGAGTTATACGCGATGGGGGACATTATGTAGGTGGCTAATCTTTGCGATAAGTCGGCTAAATAATTTAAATTTGTTAATTAACTTTTTTATTTAGTGGAAATAGACATATGGTTCCAATTAGAAAAACTTGCTGAGCGTTATCGAAAACAACTAAATCAGTCATTTTCAGAAAGACTTTAAGCGCCTGAGAAGCGCAGTAGCGCACCAAAGTTACCACTCGTGGAGCACGTACAAGGCTAGCGGTTGCGGTAAGGCGCCCGCGCAATTTTTCCGTCTCTTATCTAGCCCCAGCCTTGAACCTGCTCCACGAGTGGTAACTTTAGCGCACCATTACTCTTCTCGCGCGCTCAAAGTTTTCCTAAAAAATACTGATTTATGGGTTTCGGACGACGCTCAGCGAATTTCTAATTGGAACCGCAGGACTATTTTTACTAATTAAAAAGTTAATCAACGAATTCTAGTGAATTACCCACCAGACAGTGACGGTTGTTCGCCCCTCGAATGCCCGCCAAGCTCGGAAAACATATAGCGAAAACGGCATTCACGTAGCAGTAAAAACGCTTAAAAAAAAAAAAAAAAAATCTGCTTCGAATAAAAAGTATCACCCGGTATACGCCATCAACCCTTCTATCCTCGTTTTCAACTCAAGAAAAGATGGCGGTTTGCGCATTGTTAATACGCCACGCGAAATAGTTCTTAGGAGATTCCGTTGCCGAAGGAAGAAGCGATGCTTTTAGCGTCTGAAATGTGTACGTCTCGATACGATAACACATACGTAATCTAAAATGCACCTATACATATCTTAATTCTTCACAGGCACGTAGCCAGGATTTTGGTTCAGGGGGGGGAGGGGGGGGGGGGTTATGGGCCCCCCTCCCTGGCTACGTGCCTAATTCTTCACATAAAGGGCGAAATTAGTCATACTCCCCGAGGAGACGGACTTTTTTTTTTTTTTTTTTTTACAGCAGTTCTTGAGATGAGAGCATACACAGTACCTGTATAGGCTGGAAAGCTTTTTGGTACACTACATGAAATGATAATTTATTTGACCAAAAAGCAGTAGAACAGCCAAGTGGAGCAAAAAAAAAAAAAAGCAGCACACGCACGCCAAAAAATAATACCACGAAAAAAAAAAAAAAAGAGCAAAAAAAAAAAAAAAAAAAAAGAGCAACACACGCACGCCAAAAAATAATACGACGAAAAAAAAAAAAATCAGGGAGCCGGTGAAAAAGAAAGTGACAAAACAGAAAAGGAGAGGTGTCCCGAAAAGTTATGCGGAACAGCTCGTTCGACCTCGAGATTTGATTCGAGCGTGCTGCACGCTATGAATGCTAATCTTCCGCCACTCTTCACACCAGCCGTCCCCAGCGTGGCATATAAACACTGACGCGCTTTATAAACGGGGGAAACTCCCCTGATGTCTCTCTCTCTCGGATCAGAGAAGGCAATAAAACGTGCAACGCGTGGATACCGTTCCGTGGATCTGGCATTATCATAATCCCGCGCCGAGAAGGTGTCTTCGGCGACCTTTCGACATTCTAATACCCCTGCAGGGGGCCCTAATGTCCCGCATACAAGATATGTCTTATGCGGTGGCGCGGGGAGATGGCAATCTGGGCCCGTTTGCTGGAGCCATCAACGCCGTTTAGATACTCTCACTCGATCGCAAACAAAAAACTTGGCAAATACAAATGGGTTTGGCACACTAGGCAGACATCCGACAAACGCAGTTGGCCGTTGACATGCCGACACGCGAGGTAATGGCCTAGAGACGGGACGGCCAATGTCTCCGACGATCGCTAAAACCGCCGGTTGTTCGGATGTTTTCGTTAATCGCAGAAGAAGAACTAGGCGAGAAATACGTGTACGGGATCGCCCGACTATAGCGAACATCCGATAAACACTGTTTGCAAACATGTCCGATACACCGTGATAGCGACCGTTTGTTTACATCTCACTGTTGCCAGCTATGACCAGGAACAAGCGCGTGTGTACAGCATACTGCGAAAGATTTTTTTTTTTTTTTTACTATTTTCTTTTTTTCATTGTTAGGAAGTTAATTTTGTGATACAGGAGGGAGGTGTTGCTTGTATGCCGGCTTCTGAAACCTAGGCACCCACAATTAAAAAAAAAAAAAAATCACTCAACATGGATTGTTGCAAAGGTATAGACGCTTTGCAGCACCTGTGCATGGACGCCGCCATGACTGACCTTCAGTTTTTGTTTCCTCTTATTTCGTCTATTTCACTTCGTCTTTACCATAGCAGGCCAGGTTATTGCCACATTAGATTCAACTGTGTCGTTTTCTAAAGCATCGACGTTTGTAAAGGATCGCTAACTACCGTTTCAGTTGGTCGGCATCTCGGTAAGACAAGAGAAGGTCAGCAATGGCGGCTATAATTTGGCGCGTATGTAAAGCGTCTATACATACAACGGTCATAACTAGCACACCGAGCTCAAAGCACCTGCGTGGAGCGAAAGCTCGCACCGCGGAACTCAGCGTCTCTAAGTTAAATTCTCTCTCCCTAGAAGAAATGGCAGACATAATGTATTAGTCTACCATTTCTTCTACATACTACAGAGTCTACATACTACATGTTCTACTCTCTAGTCTACATACTAGAGAGTAGAACAGAATCTTCTGTTCTACTCTCCCTAAAGTAGCATGTACCCTGAGCAGCATGCACAGCAGCATGCTGCTCAGGGTACATTCTTTCAGCAACAGCGTGAACCAGCGTCACCATGTACACCTTTCCAAGAAACACTCGACCCCAGGGGCAACAAACCGGTTTCGAGCCCAGTCACTGAGTTTGAGGCTAGACTCTCACCGGCGTCCCTACCATTTCTTCTACATACTACAGAGTCTACATACTACATGTTCTAGTCTCTAGTCTACATACTAGAGAGTAGAACAGAATCTTCTGTTCTACTCTCCCTAAAGTAGCATGTACCCTGAGCAGCATGCACAGCAGCATGCTGCTCAGGGTACATTCTTTCAGCAACAGCGTGAACCAGCGTCACCATGTACACCTTTCCAAGAAACACTCGACCCCAGGGGCAACAAACCGGTTTCGAGCCCAGTCACTGAGTTTGAGGCTAGACTCTCACCGGCGTCCCTACCATTTCTTCTACATACTACAGAGTCTACATACTACATGTTCTAGTCTCTAGTCTACATACTAGAGAGTAGAACAGAATCTTCTGTTCTACTCTCCCTAAAGTAGCATGTACCCTGAGCAGTATGCAGAGCAGCATGCTGCTCAGGGTACATTCTTTCAGCAACAGCGTGAACCAGCGTCACCATGTACACCTTTCCAAGAAACACTCGACCCCAGGGGCAACAAACCGGTTTCGAGCCCAGTCACTGAGTTTGAGGCTAGACTCTCACCGGCGTCCCTACCATTTCTTCTACATACTACAGAGTCTACATACTACATGTTCTAGTCTCTAGTCTACATACTAGAGAGTAGAACAGAATCTTCTGTTCTACTCTCCCTAAAGTAGCATGTACCCTGAGCAGTATGCAGAGCAGCATGCTGCTCAGGGTACATTCTTTCAGCAACAGCGTGAACCAGCGTCACCATGTACACCTTTCCAAGAAACACTCGACCCCAGGGGCAACAAACCGGTTTCGAGCCCAGTCACTGAGTTTGAGGCTAGACTCTCACCGGCGTCCCTACCATTTCTTCTACATACTACAGAGTCTACATACTACATGTTCTAGTCTCTAGTCTACATACTAGAGAGTAGAACAGAACCTTCTGTTCTACTCTTCCTAGACGTAGCATGTACCCTGAGCAGTATGCAGAGCAGCATGCTGCTCAGGGTACATTTTTTCAGCTACAGCGTGAACCAGTGTCGCCATATTGGCCCACGTACTATTAGACTGTCCTACACCTACGGCTCCCAGCACGAGTGGATAGTAGCTTTGGCTGGCGCAACCGATTTCCCTGCCTCAAATTTCGACCCCTTTAAAGGTGAGGCGCGGTAGAAGTAGAGGTAGAGACGACGTGGGATTTTACCGCCTTGCTTTTCGCTTCTAACGAAGGCGGACTTGGCAAAGCCGTCTTCTTTTAACGAGTAGCTACAGTGTTGTTTCTCTAGAATTCGCTCGTACGTGACCCGCCTGTCGCAAGTTGGCAATGCGATTGTTTTTTGTACTTCTAAGAAAAGGTGAGATAAATTTGAATAATAACAGAGACTTTATTACCACAAACATTTCGGGATGAGACTTTCTCTCTCCAAATGCGAAAAACTACAGTAACAGAACGCTTCTGTATCAGGATATCGGAGGAAAAAAAAAAAGAAAGAGAGGAGTCAACGTGAAAAAAAACCTAGTCAATATGGAACTCGAATGCATAATAAAGATGCACAAGTAAAATACGCATAAAGCACAGAAAAAAGAACAGTAACTAAAACAAAACAAAAAGTGTCTGACTTGTTCCCCCAGTTGTACGAGGTGAATTAAATAAATGGGCCACGAAGCGATTTTCTTACCTTCCTTGGATACACGCTCAGTATGAATTATTACCATGACGCTCATAATTCCTATAAACAACACGCACTTAAGTTACTCTCTCCCCGCCGCATCAGTTACAAAAAAAAAAAAGACGGAAAAAGGTTACAATTGTTTACTTCCTCAACTCGCAGCCAGTACAGGCAAACCACGCATTCCGCTACTTTTCCTCATAAGCGGGGGGCAACTGGGGTTGTCAACAAAGCATCTTGGCTTCCTAAGTGTGTAAAGCCTAGAAAATACTTGCAGACAGTCTTTGTAACGACCCATGTGGCAGGATACAACGAATAAACACGCCGCAGACGGCGTCTGAGCTTTTTTACGATGTATTTGCGGGTTGTGAGCGCAGATTCATAGTCGTCAAAATACCAGATCACCGAAAACTCCTCTCGAAGAACAATCAATTAACTCTCCAGCTGGGCGCCGGTCTATGCGTTAAAGACGGCAAAACAATCTCTCCGGTCCTATTCGTGAAGTTGGAGACCTTAACCCTGTACCATAAATTTCCTTACGATCCGTTCTCCTTACGGAAACGCGCAAGGTCGCAACCACCTCAGCGGAACGAACTACAAAGACAAGCACAGGGCATAGCAGCCGAAGGAGGGCTAAAAACAAAACTACAAGAAGAGCAAGAAAAAAAAAAAAAAAAGACTAGCCTCATACCGAGCCTATATTTCGAGGCTCTCGTTCGAGCGAGGTATTAGGGCCAATTAGGCCGGTTGTAAACGAGGGACCGTTAATGCAAAACTCCGATCGCCGAGAAGACCTTCTGGGTGGTCCCGCCACGCTTTTTTATGTGGACGCGGTTATGCTCGAACGCAACGTTAGACCACACGCCGGCCATTTTGTTTTCGTTGCGCGTATGTACATCTAGCTGCCCCATATAGTATACCGCGCTCAATTAGCCATAGAGAGGATCGATGGTGCACGTCGGTTATTTAAAACAAAACAAAAATAAAATAAAATAAAAAAACATATTTTGCAACAAGTATAAGAGTTCGTAATGTATTATGGATTTTTGCCGCCCTAGATCGTATTAGTATACACACAGAACAAAACATACCCTGCGAAATTTTGGCAAGCGTGGAGCCTGCCCTAGATGAAGGCACCGAATAGAGAGTTTCAGAAACGATCTTTTATAATTGTTTAGAAGACAATAAGCAGTCAATTCGCGGAGTGAAAACATACTACGTATATAGGAATTTCTCAGCTAAATCCAGCGGAGAAATTGCCGTCACGACGTCAAGTCGTGAAGTCACGTGAGATCATGACGTCACGTGACAGGAAGTCACATGTGCGGTCACCTGTCGTGACTTGGCTGTGTCACGTGACCTTACATGACTTCAGGTCACGTGACGTTAATTTTACCGCTAAATTTTGTGGGCACGGACGAATAGATTTTTGAGATTGAAGGGTTCCATTTTTAGACTTTCTTAAAGGGTACGTCAAGCCCATCAAAACGTTTTGATGGGCCCTTTAGGCTCCCTTAAGGGGTACGTCACACCTGTTGAAATTCTTGAAGGACCCCTCAAACCCTTTAAAAAGTTTTGAAGGGCCCTTTAGACTTATTTTCAATAGGGTTGGAAGCACTTTAAAAACAACTTGACAAGAGGCACGAGAGCTTGTGATGTTTTGCTATTGATTTCTCCAGTGCTACCTCGCTGTACACGCAACTAAACACGTAACTAGAAAATTTTGACAAGCCTGGTGATTTCGCGAACGTAATCTGACATAGTGTTACTTGCAAGTTTACGTGCGTGATTTAAGACGAGATGTGAGCTATGATGTGCGTTTTTCTGTGCTCTTTTCCGCTGAAATTCCTACCTGAGATTGACAGTACCTCCAAATAAATAAATAAATAAAATGAAGAAAATGTATCAAAACGACGGCGTACCAAAAGCATGATTTTTAAAAAAAAAAACTATCGGCCGGGTTCTCGTAAGTTCCACCGAACGAATCCGTTTCAGCAAATTTCGCTTATCAATAGTAGCTCCGTTTGTTCTAACAAACGAACTGTACAGTTTTAACTAGTGCCACGCATCATCAGGCAATGAGGATCTGCTAAGCTCTAAGAAAAAGTCAGCGAGTTTACTTTCCTGCAGACCACGGACACTGCCAATCGCGCCATAAATAGAAAGATACGAGCCAATGACGAAGCTCAGAATACAACTGAATAACAACCAAAAAGGATATGCGTAGGGACACTGAGCGTGACGTTTTAGTTGTCCATTGTCCCTGCACAATTTCTTTTTTTTAGATTTAATTGTATTTTTGAATTTTGTCATTGGCTGGGATCTTTCTAATGTTCGTCGTGATTATTTGTATCCATGCTCTGCAAAAAACAAAACAAAAAAACATACAGTTTTTTTCCTTCTTTTTTTTTTCTTTTTTAGACTGTATACTTCAAGAAATGCCTGCGCGTCTACTTACCTGCAAAACAGTCAAAGAGCCAATCACTACGATCTAGGAAATCAACTCAGCGAATGATGGGGCGGAACATCCATTTTGACCTAGGAACGAAGTCTGCGCTAAGGCATTACGCAATGCAAAAACGCCATGCTTGCATTGTGTAATGCCACAGCGCAGACTTCATTTTGTAGTCTGAACGGATGTTCCGCCTCATCATTCACTGAGTTGATTCCGTACATCGTAGTGATTGGCTCTTTGACTGTTTTGCGGGTAAGTGGACGCGCAGGCATGTCTTAGAGTGTACACTTTGAAAGGTTGAAAGTTTCCAGGACACAAAACCGTTTCCAGGTCTGGAAGAAAGGCATGTTTTCGAGGCTATTGTTAAGATGCCCTCCTGAGTATACATTGACACACCTAATCTGTGGAGCGCCTTCCTCGGCAAGATTATATCGCACGAGCGTTTGCATACTTCACCCTTTACGTGCTAGCACGAACGCATAGATACACTCGGCGACGCTGTTACCGCGAACAAGTCATCGCCTGTTTTCTCGTTTTTTTTCTTCTCAGTATTAAAGGACATTCATCAAAAGTACTATAGTGGTGGAAAGTGCTTAACTGGGGCACTAACCTTAGTAATAAATCTCGATGCCTGGCAGTTGGGAAATTGGGAAAAGCGACGAAGTCTCGTTCGCGCTAACAGTGTCACACAGTGTACCCTGTAGCCTTGGCAATGCTTTCTCTCATGCAGTTCTGGGTAACAGTCTGGTTCAGTTCATTCCACGTAAATCGTTCAGGGCGAACGGCTGTTTCACTCGACGACCATAGATGTGCCACTATGCGTATGGAAAAAAAAAAAGTGCGGTTCGCAGATTTATTTTAAAGACCGCAATAAAAAGAAAAACCGTAGTAAAAAAAAAGTTCAGATATAAGCAAGTGCATTGTAGATTAGCTTTTGTTATCTTATCGAGACGTACAGGCTCCAAACGCCCAAAAGCATCTTTCCTTCTTACCCCAACTACCCAATCTTGTAACAACTACTTCGCCCAGCGTAACTTTTTCTTTCTTGATATGACAACAATAATATGTACGCTGAGCTCAACTTCCACTCCTTGCGAATACGCATCAACACCGTAAATAGCTAAGTCGGATACAGTAGCCAAATATAGCGTATGATTTCTGACGACGTTTTCGGTTCGTTGGTCCGGCCGTCGTATACGTATACCTGCCCGCTGTAATATATCAGCGCCTCACTGGCGAATCAAAACAGTCCCATCCACACCGGAATGGTGATAAGGCCCAGCTTGGCAGCACACCTCCAGATCGAACTCGAGGCCATATTTACGTGGCCTTATCTCCGCTCACAAAGTGCCTCTCCCGGGTTTCTTTATGGCGTCCGGTGAGGGCGCAACGATGTTTACACTCAACACCACACATCCCTCGACTCAGGGTTCCCTACAGACCCATTTTGTTTTACGGCGCAGCTCTTAGGGCGCCCGGCTTGAGCGGCGTTGCCGTCGCCGTCGGCGTAACCGCGCGGTGCATTATGGGAAATGTCCCATAATGCAACGCGCGGGACTCGTGACGTCATCAGGGTCACGTGACGTCACGAGGGTCACGCGACGGAGGGGAGGGAGGAGGGGCATACCCTACCCTCCTCCTCCTCAAGAGCTGCGCTCTAATTCAGCGTTACAAAAGGTTGTAAACGTCTTTCTTTTTTTTTTAAGCGCGAGATTTCTTGTAACGAATATTTTAGGACCATTTCTCCAGCTGGTTATGTAATGGACCGATTAGCGAGAGACTTGTTGGAGATTTTTAATACTACTGCTGTATGGCGACCGATCCCTTATTATATGTTGAATACATAAAAACCTCGCTCAATCCCCGTGTTCCTGACTTCCGTAGAACTTCATCGTCTCAGGACTTTCGACATAGAACAGGCTCGGAAAGGCCTGCCGAAACGGAGCGACCGGGAAGTCTCTTGGCAGCCGAGTGACTGCCTGTACACAAGTGGCATGCTTGCACCATAGGGTGATTTCGGTGTTGTGCCCGAAATGAGTAAGGAAATAGCGTTACTCCTTTGTTCTTCAAAAATTAACGCGTTACCGGTATGCGTTACCGTCTCCGAAACGTAACGAAATACCGTTACCTCCAAAAACAAATCTCACAAACAATACTTATGCGTTACTTTAGACGTCACCATTATTCGGCAGCGATAAGCCGTTGGATACGAACTTTAACAACAATGAAACTTATATAGCGACATTTCATAGTGTTTACTATTTTGTTTTATAACCATACGCCAACTAATTTGTTTCTAAGCTTGAAACAGAGAAACCGTAATATTCCTATGTAACCAGCCTCGTAAGTGGAGACAATACCGTACAAAGTAACGGAAATAATTTCCTCGTTATTACCTTAGCAAACTAACGGCTGCATTAGAGTGTTACTGAAGGAAGTAAAGCGTTTCTAGTAACATCGTTACATCGTACCGCGCTACATTCAACACGGGCTATACACTGTAACACCCCACTCCCCGCCCCGCCACATGCACAAACGTATACCATCGGCCTGCGATCAGCCAGAAACGCTGACGCATATATTTTTGGAATGTGGACACTACAATGCAGGCAGAACTTCGCTTCTAGCTTCACTAAAGAGCCTCGGTGTTTCACCCACCCTCGTGGATATGCTATTTCACAAGGGTCCACCATCCAAATGCACACATATCCTAAAGACTGTGTTTAGCCTCTTGGATGCATGTGGGCTTCTGGCAAGGCTGTGATGTGTGAGAAAATACGACCGCCCACTTCTCTTTTCGTGCTTGTGTGCCAGGGATAGTTTTTCTCGTGAGGTTTACCGCGGGAAGTTTGTGAACATTTCGCGATACTCGCGTTCTAGATGTGCCCATTTTCTCACTTTTGACTGATTTCTTGTCGACTTTTTAGTTTACTTTGTTAACTTGTGTTTCATCATCCTATATTTCCCATTGCTATCTGTTCCCCTTCCTTTCCCCTGCATTCATTCTCATTAAAACTGCAATAACCCAAGCCCATGAAACTTTTCCACAGCCAGTGAGAAAAACCTCTCGTCAGGCAAACACCACCACCACCACCACCACCACCGCATTTCTACAGGCGCAGTCAGTCGAATCGGCCATTTGCGATCGGCCTGATGAATAAAACAGCAGCGGACAGGCAAACACCCCCACCACCACCACCACCGCATTTGTACAAAGCATGAATTTACAATGCCTCGTTTTAATCCCACCTAGGCTGTCGCAATCCAAACACAAATGCCCAGAACAAAGGTTCGCAACGTCGCACGTCCTTCTCGCGTTAAAACGATAAAAATATAATTAAAAAAAAAAGGTCCTAGGCTAGATGCCTTGGATTAACATCAAAAAGAAACTGTCATTTCAACGGAACTCACAGCGTTAAAATAATAATTTAGTTTCCTTTCCCCTTGTACTGCCATCCATCGACTGGCCAAAGTCATTGCGTCCGATATATGATGCCAAAGAACGAATGAATAAATAGAAAAAAATATCATAATATACAGTAAGACATTACAGCTATAAATTACAATCGGTACATAACAATAATAGACAATAAAACATTACAACAAATTTCATTTATTATACACAACAGATTACAACAGCCAACTTCAGGCAAGGTTATGTACAATTAAAGATGCGCTTGGACTATGATTATCCAAATATTACTGGCGCCTTAGGGGATATCGATTTCTTAACGTGCCAAAAGAAGCCGCATATTCGTTCACGGGGAAAACAAGCTAGTTACCGAGTGGCCGCCAAAGCAATTCTTACACCACCCCCTACGCAAGACACCCACGGAGGTGCTCCTTCGGAGAAGGTCGCCGCCTACCACGCCAAGAACGAGGGAATACTTCTGACGCCTAACTAGTAACACCGGAAGACTGCTAGCAAACACCCCCCCCCCCCCCCTTTCGACCGGGACACTGATGGACGTTTATATCTTAGCCGGAACACCTAGCTCAAAAAGCGTGTTGACGGCGCTACACACAGAAAAAAAAGGAGAGAGAAAAGAAGAAGAGAAGAAGGAGAAAAAAAAAAGAGTATTGCTTTTATTATCATACAGCGCTGTTTTACGAATCATTTTTGTGTTTGTGTGCCAAGATGAGTCAATAAGGCGGATGCCTCGGTTGCCTTGTTATGACGCTTTTCGTGGCAAACGCCACCATGCGGTGCTTCTATCTTTGACGTCGGAGAAAACTTCCAGTTCATAAAAGAACAAACAAAGCCAACCTTAAAGGGGCGGTGGAACGATTTTTGTACTTTGCGCAAATACCGCTTCGAACGGATCCCCGCCGTTAATGACCTGTCAAACACCTGTTCGTTTTTCACCACATGTAATCGAAGTCACAGACAAAAAAAAAGAAAAAGAAACGAGCAGAACGATTAGAACAAGGGGCCACGTGATCTGGAGCCGATTATATGCCGCCAATGTTCGTCCTATTCGCGTCTCCAGCTCAAGGCTCGCCCTCCCGCGGCGGAAACGGGAAGCGGTCTAGTGAGGGTCCCCCGATTCTCCTGCTAGCGGGCACGGCGGAACTGCTAACGATCATGGCTTGCGAAATGCCATTTCCGAATGCAAACAACGCTCTTCAGCGTCCCAACGTAGTACTGCGGCCGGTATGGGATTGCACCTTACTGGAGAGTAGTAGTATTGCGCATAGAAGCAAACGCAAGCGGTGTGCGTTTGCGTTAGAGTTGCAAGTCCCACGTTGTGCGTGCACCTCATCGCCATGCGCCATCCAAGACCGCCATTTAGGGCTCCGCACACGCGCAGTGTGAAACACGCAAAGCTAACGCAAACACACAGCACTTGCGTTCGCTCGTATATGCAATACTAAAACTCACTACTGTTTCACCGAATTCCAACGCCAACGAAACGTGCTGCAGCTATTGAGTGAAGTTCACTTCCTGGCCCGCAAAGTCCTATGCGTCACGCGTTGCCCTATAAAACACACACACACACACACTTCAGCTGTCTGACTAGGATTCCGCCTTTGGGTTGTTGCAGTTGGAACAGCGTTTATTAATGTATACGTTTTGTGGACATTTGTAAAAATTGGAATTCTCTTATTCCTGTGCTGCGAATAATGTTAAAAAAATTAATCATCTAAACTCCCAAAAAAACATTAAAGGGCTCGCAGTTCATTGTTCCCCACGACAATTATCTAAACGAGAAAAGGCAGCGAGAACGCACATATATCAGCACTGATTTTTTCAACAACTAAAAATATCAGCCTGGATCGAACAGGTATGTCACAAAATAAAGGTTCCGTGAACAACTTCTCTAACTAAATAATTACAATGTGAGACACATCTTGAGCTATGAAAGAATCCGAAATTAAGACCTATACCGGGAAATCCTGGGAGTGTGGTTTGAAAAACGGAAACTCGTGAAGTAGAAAGAAAAAGGGGCAGACAGCGTATCAAAAGAAAAAGGCGCAGACAGCGTTTGACGTGCTGTCTGTCCCTTTTTCTTTCTACTTCACGAGTTTCTGTTTTTCAAACCACAGTCTCGGGTTTTCAATTATCATGTATAACCTACACCAGCTAGCCTGTACTTTAACCGTTTTTTCACTCCAAAATAGAGGTTAGTTTCGGTTTCGCTCCAGAATTAAAACGCGCATCCTTGCGTAAATATTACGCTAAACACCCTTTTTGTTTTCAGGATAAAGAGGTGACCTGCGCCCATAACACCCTAGCTTCCTCGTATTACCAGGAATGATTTGTGTCGCTCAGTAAAGCCAGCACACTAGACGGGCTCAACAGCGGCGCGCATCTCCGACCCTCACTATAACCGCCATTTTGAAAAATGAGTGGCGCCACCTATAGTTAGTTGGAGTCGCGAATAGCCACGCGCTGGGGTTGGCAAGGCAGAGGACACGCGCCGAGTTCCAGACATTGTTATTGGTATACGGCTATAAGGAGTATTCACTTCGCGAGAATCTAGTTTCTGCGCACGCGCAGTGCACGCAACTGGTGTGCCCAAACGTGGACACATTTGTAAACGGCGTGTTGGGTATGCGCGCCCACCGGCTGGAGGAAACACTTTGTGCTCTACGTCAAAATTATACCTTTATAAACATCTCTGAAAAAAAAAACAAAAAAAAAAACGAAATTCATGTAACTAAAGGTGAAATGGTTGGAAATTTTACAGTGATATAAAAACGCTGAGACTAAGGCGAAAGAAAAAACGAAAAATTCAGAAATCGATGGGACAAAATAAAAAAGAAAAGTATAATCTTTTGTTGTTGTTGATTTTCATTTCAGAAGCTTTCGGTTTTCTAACCCTAGTCTCGGATTTCTAATCGAACTGGAAATGCCGATGGTGACACTTCGTTTCCAAAGAGAGTTAAGCCCGACTCAGATGGTGCGAATTTTCGCGCGATTTCGCGTTGCAATGTCGCTCGTGCGAAAAAAAAATCGCGGTTGAGGCTGCGGGGCTCAAAGCCGGAATTGCGAAATCGCGAGCAAAAATCGCACCGTGTGAATCGGGCTTCAGAGTTAACTAAACGCGTTTACTGCGCATCTATTAGCCGAGCAGTAGGTGTACAGACAAACGACCCCCAACACGGCACAGACACACACGCCAAACACAATTCGTAACGCTTTATCCCGTGTCCCAACGGCGACCGAAAAAAAAAAAAGTTTCGGAAACCCGTTGACGCCGCATAACACCGCAGAAGTCGTCGCAGGTTTGCCAACGAGTTGTTTTTCTTGCGTCTCTGAGAAAAAAAGCTTGCACATATAACGCCAGACAGGCACTGGGAACGACTTAACGCGAACGTTGCAAGCCTAGATTGTGGGGGAAAACAGGCAGAACGAGACGGCAACACGACACTCGCTATTCCACGAGAGGGGAGGGACACGCGGTGGGCACAGCGAATACTTTGAGCCAGATCTCTGCGGAACGTTCATCAAAGTTGGCACCGTGGACGAACTCGTGTATAAACCTGCAATCTCCCCCCCCCCCCCCCCCCCCCTGCTCGTAAATCGTCAAAAAAGACGCTGTGTTCGCTCCAGATATGATGACAGACTTACCACACGCGTCACGCATGGTCCAAACCCGTTCGCACACGCGCAGACGCGGGAAAATCTGTCTAGGCGGCGGTTTTAACCGAAAATCGTCAGTAAAGGAACTTGCAACCAACCGAGACACGTGGCGCCACTTGGAAGGAGGAACGCAGCTGTAGATCTGGACGGTGTTTAAAGGACAGCCTGCGTGAGCACAACGACTACATCGCCAATTAATGCCAACTCTGGTCTCTTAGGCGTTCGCTGTACAGGGATTGTGGCTGTTCTGCGCGCACTGGACAACTGTGCTGTGTTAGGCAACCAGCTCATCCGAGAGATTATGGAAGCGGAGAACATTGTATATACGACGGGATGCCCAGTGCGTTAGCACTCCGTCCTTAACCTTATCGGAAAGATAACGGCATTATTTAGACAGATTAGACATGAGGTGTACCTATTCGACAGTAGGCCAGCTAGTATATCCCTGGTTTCTTTGTATATTTGATATTATTTGTGTAATTATGTCTCGTAACTCTTTTTTTTTTTTGTATTTTAGGGATTATTTATACCGAGAGTGTATTCGACAGTAGATCAGCGTATCGGTTGGTTTATATATTTTCGTGATTAATTTCTGTAATTATTTTTGTAATTTTTGTAACTCTTGGACTTTGCAGTGTTATTATTATTATTCTCCTCTCTTTTCATTTTATTCTATTATCCCTTTTCTCCTTTCGTTTGAATTTTACATTTCCTATTTTTGCCTTGTCCTTCACTTTTCCTCTCTCTTGTTTGTTAGGCTGGCATTCTATCACTCCTTGGGGTTGAAGAAGAGGAAGTTTAACTAAACACATATGAGTTGAGGGTTCAGCGCTGTGTGAGCGCATTTTTAGTATGTTTCGATTTTTGAGTAATTGTCTAACTGTGCGCTGGTTCGTAATTATGCCTTACCAACTCACCCAATCTGCATTATTAATAGATCTAAGACAATCTCAGGTAAGCAGCTACTTTAATGCTCAAGTGTGCCCAAACTCACATGTCTGTAAACGTGCGGTACAGTACAAAAAAAAAAATAAAGTCCAAATTGTAAACAAACAAAAAGAGACAATTTATTAGTTGGCAGAATGACGAATGAATCAGTTAGCATGATCATTCGCAAAACTGATACGATTCCGTTACTGACACGTGTCAAGGATGAAGGC
Source organism: Ixodes scapularis (assembly GCF_016920785.2). NCBI lineage: Eukaryota > Metazoa > Arthropoda > Arachnida > Ixodida > Ixodidae > Ixodes > Ixodes scapularis. The sequence goes on from NW_024609837.1 coordinate 11,120,357, forward strand.
GGACTATAAAAAAAACGTTAAATCCTCCTTTTTTTTACGATTGGTATGATTCTCTTTTGTTTCAGCTTACGGTGGACAGCGGCTGACGCTAAGAGTCATCGCGAACTTCTCACGTGACTGCAACGCGACCCAGGCTTCGCCGTAGCCCACCCCAAGGTCACGTGACACTCATGCTTCATTGGATTGGCGGGGGTGGCCCGTAGCGTCCGCTCCGCTCAATCGTAAGGTGGGCGTATAGTGGAACAACACAGAGACAGAGGGCCGACAAAATCTCACACCACGCACCCAGGTGAAGATCTACTTCCCCATCGCGCACTCAGTGCTATAGCTGCCACGTCCGCGGATCGGAGCACACGCAACTAACTGTCGAGACCAATTATAACGAAGTCGCTTATAACGAAATAGCGGTTATAACGAAGTCGGTTACAACGAAATAACGGCTACAGCGAAGCGATCACGATTTCCCATTCCCTTTTGCACTTTGTTATAACCGACCTTGGTTATAACGAAATAACGGCTACAGCGAAGCGATCACGATTTCCCATTCCCTTTTGCACCTCGTTATAACCGAAGTCGGTTATAACGAAATAACGGCTACAGCGAAGCGATCACGATTTCCCATTCCCCTTTTGCACTTCGTTGTAACCGAAGTCGGTTATAACGAAATAGCGGCTACAGCGAAGCAATCACGATTTGCCATTCCCTTTTGCACTTCTAACCGAAGTCGGTTATAACGAAATAGCGGATATAGCGAAGTGATTTCCGAATCCCGTTGACTTCTTTATAACCCGTCTCTGATAGCACGCGATTTGTATGGTTCTACGAGGAGAACTGAGGCAACGAAACTACACCCCAAGTTCTCTTTGTGAGCACTGTGAACAGAATCAACAACCACCCCCGTAAAAATAAAACAATAATAATAATAATAATAACTCATTTCGCGCAGGCTCATCGCCCGCGGCTCGCCAATTACGCGAGATCCCCGACGATGGTCTATCCAACGTCTCTCGTATACGTTCTTCTGGAGCGGGCAATCCGACGCGTAGACCGATTACACCGGACACTTTAAGGAAGGGGGGCCTCGCCCCTCCGCCTAACGCGTCTCGTCAGAGAAGAAACAAAAACCCAGAAGAGGGTGGGGAGGGGGATCTCTTGACAGTGAGAAGACGGAGCACTGCGCCTGCTGCCAAGCGCTACTCCGCGCATGCCGACGCCGCCGGCGGCGCCGGCTCCTCCTCCGAAACCGAAAGTGGGCCAAGGCTCGGTGTCTGCTCACTTGGGATGCGCCGCGAGGAGACAAAACTCGCACAGACGCTGCCGCCTCACTTCGCAAAGAACAGGAATGCGTGCGGGCGGGAAATAAATAAGAAAGGGTTGCAACGCGGCGAAACTAGAGATTCGGCGAACTTTCGTCGCACCTCGGGTTCGAACTTCGGCGAACCTTCGTCGAACTTTTGGCAAAAGAAAAATTGGACGGAGTTGGGCTTATGGCGAGGTTCGGCTTCTGACGAGGTTCAATTTGCGATGAGGTCGGATTTCTGAGGAAGTTTGATGAAAGCCGCGGTCCTGAAGCATATGTTCGCTTCATACAGGCGTATTCTTCGAACATGTATGCAGGAAGTCTTTGTATTACTAATGTGACCTTCATGCAAGGGAGGGCTCAGACAATGCATGCAGTCTGTCTTTTAGATGATGAATTAGCAGTGCGACAGAGGCTTCTACACAACAATTTCGAATTTCGGGGGCAAAAAAAAAAAAAAGTTATGTTAAAGAGTTTTGTAAACGACTTCATTTTCGCAGGCTTAATATTTAGGGTATCTAAAAACACGTGTGTTTTATGTAATATATTTCGTGGACATAGATATTTGCAATGTAGAGGGATATTTATGTACGCGTTAGCTCGGGCTAATGTAGTAGAGAGATCTAATTTTTCGCGACGTATTTATTCCAAGTCGCGAAACTTGCGAAAATTATATCCTGGTGAAAACGAAGTTGTTTACTGAAGTTTCTTTTTTCTGTTGAATACAGTTATCGCCAGTGTTTACTATCTACAAAGGAAAACATCTGTACTTCTTAAAAGAAATGAACTAAATACCCAAAAATAATGACACCCTCCTTCCGCCACAACGTCATCGTTATTTATTTATTTATTTTTGCATATCTATAACATTTGAACTTCAGTCGAACTTTTGGTGAATTTCGCGTTAAAAGTTCGAAAAAGTCGAACCTGGCGCAACTCGAACCCAGACAGTTTCGCGACATTCCAAGGCAAAACCAACCAACAAACAAAAGTAAAAAAAAAAATGAAAGCCGCTCATCTTTTTCATTAGGTCTTCGTCGTTGTCGTCGCCAACATTGCCAGACGCGGGACGAGGCAGGGAGGAACCCAAGGATGGCGGATCATCCGTCACGGGAGATACACCGGCGTCGGCAGCAGCCAGGAAACGCATAAAGAATTAACGCTCTCGCTCCTTTAGACACGCATACATATACGTAGAGACCAACGAATTCCAACGCAGGAAAGCTCGCAGCCCAGGCTAAGAGGAAGAAAGGTGGGGAGGGACTGGGCCGAGACGCACGCCCAACACAACCATTACACGCTAAAGCGGCTACCCTATTTTCCCGTGTATAAGCCGCACCGTTGCATAAGTGCCGACGCTCGCGTTCGAAGAGGATAGAGGCACAGGCGGCGAGCCTTTCCGCGTGTACCCCCTAACCTTTCGAACAAGAGCTCGGCATTCTGACGTAACCGCCCGCTCCATTTTCCTCCTCTCTCTCACTCTCTCTCTCTCTCGGGTTCTATCCATGTAACTGGCCGTTTTCACGAAGAAGTTGGTATCCAAGTTCCACCCTTCGTGTAAGTTACGTTTCTCTGTAAGGTCAGCGTGGCGAAACTGCATTGATAAGCTTGCATATGTGGATCGGGTGGCGATGTGGAACCCGCGAGCGGGACCCCATCTCAATATTCTAACCGAACAAGCGGCGAATACGACGGAAAGTTAGGGGAGGAGGGACCGCGAGTTGTACGTTGGAAAATGTACAAACAAATCAGCAGTGTTACCACGACTTCACGGTTGTCATCTTTTCCGAGTGTTTATCGTTTATACATATAAAAAGTACGATGTACGAAGGATGGGTCATTATTTCTCTTCCTTTTACACATTCTTTAACGTTAAATACGTTCGTGGGCTCTCACTGCGTGTTTCCAGCGACACGCGGAAATGTAACGACAAGATGCACTACCGCGGCCGATATAAGCCCAAACAGACCTTCGTGATTCTTTGACATATTCACTGGTTTGTGAGAGAGCAGTGTGGTCTCAACCACGTACGATGTTGAGATCCCATACTTGGGTCTATTTGAAAAATTGAGAGATAACAAAGCTTTTGGAGACCGCAGATACAGAAAAAAAAACCGGGTCGGGTTGTTCCAGTTTATATTGCCCGCGGGGGCACATTCACGGCCAAAGACGCATCTTTGACCTATAACCCCGTAACTGTCAGCCAAAGTTTTACTTTGAAAACTTCCATGCGAAGTAGAGTCAATAAAGCAATAGTAAGCACTTTTTATTTATTTTATTATATAATTGACGCCTGCGCGCGCACCTTCCCGCAACAGAGGAGTGCGTTTCCCCTTTAGCAAACGGCCGAGTTGCGGCGAAGCGAGACAATCAAAATCGCGATCTACCCCAGAGTTGTCGCTTCCCCACAGTGCACCGATGCGCGGTTGGAAGCTCACTCAACGGAGCCAAGTTATCCGCCCGAATGTTGGCCGAACTGCCAAGGACCACTTCCCAAAATCCCCGCATGCAAAACACAGCACGCGTTGCATTACGGTAGGAGTGGCGTGGTTCCGGTTTCGATCGCCCCGTTTACGAAGTGGTACATCCAGGGAGCTCCCTCCACGAGGCTATTGAAAACAAAGCCAAAGGCAAAGACGTGCGCAAGTGGCACTTCAATAACCTTATCGACAAAAAAAATGATTCGATTTTCTAGAAACCGGCCAACACCGTGCCTGACGAAGAGTGTTTTTCACAGCTATCTAAGGGATTCGTCTTTTTCAATAAATGTTAGTTGCAAGTGCGCCAGTGTTTGCGTCTCTCCTTGTCCTTGCTTTTTTGGCGCCTATCTACGATCATGAACCAACTGTAGGAAAATAAGCTCAGCACTTGCTTGGATTGCACTCAAAGATCTTCGAGACACGGAACTGTCCAGCGGTCGTAAGGACCTGCCTCGGCTAAGCGAGAGGATACCTCTCTGGAGGCCTGGCTAACAGTCCAGATGGAAGCATGACCCTCCCGACAAAAAGGATACCTTAAAGTGCTCATGAAACGATATATCGGGTCGGAATGTTCGTGACTTTGCAGAGGCGTACTGGTCATATATAGTCTGGCCCAGGTATACTCGCATATGGACCGCCACTGATTCAGAAGCCTCTTTGTCGCGTTGAAATGGCAAAGATAAAAGAGGACTTTTTTTTTTTCAGTTTTGTCTTTTTAAAGTTTGATGACGGAACTGTAGAATCGAAGCCATCCGCCTGACGACAGTCGAGCGCGAACCGGAGGTTCAATTTTGGTCACTGTGATAACGAGATTTAAAGTACTTTTCTCGAGAAAAAGTTCTGCGCATGCGCAAGCGAAAACTCGAATTGCGGCGAGAGAGGCAGCCTGTTCCGCTTTTCCCACGACTCGAAGGGAAGTAGAAGAGTCGTGGAGGGGCTAAAAGATGTAGCGCAGACACTTTCCGGACGCCAATCAAATTTCGAGCTTTTGACGCTTGGTGTCGTCTCTATGTGGAAAAAGGTCCCTTTGGTTCTTACATATCGAGCTAAGATACAGTTAGCAGACTTCTAACGCGAGTAAAGAACAGGCATTGTCCGCTACTAAGTGTACTTCGCCGACAGAAATCAAACGAGAGCTTCAAGTCTGTTTTATCTGTTAACGGAACCGAAAAAAGGTGTCCGTCTGCTATACAAACCGACTGCCGCGGCGTAGTGATATCGGACGAGAGCTGAAATTGTGATCGTCTGCTATTTCGCGTTAAAAGCCATCGATAACAAGCGCTTTCTGCGCAAATCTCAAGTTGTTCCGCTGTTGTAAACAAACGAAAATCCACCAGTGGATAAGGGAACACTCAAGACAAGCATATCACAGGCCTTGAGACCTTTCTCGCCGTTCGAGTGTTGCTGAGTTTTAACCAAAACACTGCCCGATTGTGGACTCGTGAAAGTTTCTCATTGGTCCATAACGCTAAACCCAGCAAAAAGGTGTAGCACCGCGTCAAACCGGCAGCAGAGTAAAGGTTTCGCTCTCAAGAGGGACCCAAATGGGACCCCACGGGTGGGCCCATATCACATGGGCGAATTTAGCGAACAGGGGTCATTTGAGCGAATCGACGTTTTCTCTTTCGGCTCATTACAAAAATGTTAACCCACCTGGCCCACCCGTACACGGGCGGCCGACCATTCGCTAAAGTGTCTTTCGATGACCACGTCGAGGGCAGAACACTTCGTTCGCTAAAACGTCGTTCGACCAACTGAACTTTTAACGTGCATCATGCAGTAGAAATTAAGGTAGCGATAACTTTTGTCGGTCAAGCTTCTCCTTGAACTTATTGACATGCGGCACTCGAAGCACGGATTTCGCGGAGACTAGCGCTCGAATCTGTATGCAGACTGTCTTTTGCATGATGTATAAGCAGCGGGATCCCGGCTTAAGGGAACAGGACGTGTCTGAAAAGGCAGATTTTATGAGAAAACATTGATATACATGACTCAAAACCTAATCGAACTCAAGCGTCCGCAGTCTCATGACGTCCCTTTAAACCATTTTCGTTTTTTTCCCGAACGACTCGCTTTGATCCGCTATGCGTTCCGAGCTTCTTTATATGCCACAATTTCTAGGCGGTTAAATATTTTGTGTCGCAAAGAGCGGTCTTCGGGTGAGGACTGCTTCTCTTCCCATCTGACCGGAAGTTGGCGGGAACGTAAAATGACAAACGTTCTATAGTGATCTGCCCACCGATACGCCGTACTCCACCTCAACCCATCTCAAGAGAGCTGTTCAACGAGTATTCTTCCGATGTCTTAACCGCTCCCACGTCATATCCCATTTATGGGCCATGTTGAGGCATACTACATCAATACAAACATGACCGCACGCCGGTATAGCATGCTCGTCCCCATATCAAACCCGCAGGGATCCGCCCTGCGGCAGGAATCCTCATGTGGTGCGCGAACGCGGTGACGGAGGGAACCCGTTCACTTCGCGGCTTGACAAAAGGGGCTCCAGACAACGCGGGCGGCTCAATTAGACTCAAGGCCAGTCACGATCGGGCGACTAAATTCTAAGCGGCCGACACTTTTTGCACGCGGAAGAACGCAGCCAAAAGCTCCGCGTTTACTCGCCGCAGAGCATGGACCTGATATCTGTGCAACACAGCCGCGCAGTCACAATAGCCATACGCTAGAGACATGATGACAGTCTGCGGCTTCAAACATGTTCCAAACAGTCTTTGTATGACCAATGCCCTACAAGGAACAGACAGCTTCTGCGGACTGTCTTTTGTTCGAGCAGTCTGACCGCGGGGTGAGCAGACGATAACAGGGAGTTTTCGTATAGACCGTCTTCCCACCTCCGCTACACGCTCTCCGGAAATGAAGACGCCACTGTACTGCGCATGCGCGGCGCTAGCATTGCCTGTACAGAGTCCCAGTTCTCTTAGCGGGTTCCGGAGAACGTTGCGGGCAGCGGAACCCATCTACGAAAACTCCCTGGTAGCGAGTTTTAGAATAGCGCATACGCGAGGGAAATATTTCCTCGCCAAGGGATAACCCGAAACACGGTTTTGGTGTTGGCCAGTGCGCAGTGGCGACGAAGCTATTTCTTCGCGTCGCAAAGTTTTCGGGTATACGCTATTCTAAAACTCGCTAATAGGGAGTTTTCGTAGATCGTTTTCGCCGTCCCGCAAAGCCCTCCACAACCCGCTACGATAGCGGGAACTCCACAGTCAAGGCTATCAGCGCGCAGGCGCAATAGCAACTTCTTCGTTACGGAACGCTTAGCGGAGGGGGCAACGCGGTCTACGAAAACCCCCTAATATAGAGGTTTAAAATAGGGGGGGGGGGGGGGGGGGGGGCCAAGGCCTTGGGTCACCCGAGCAGCTTGGGACGTAGCACCACGCAAGCGCACATCCAAGTTCTGCGAACACGCAGTGCGACGCCCCGACCCTTTGCGCTTCCTTAATGAACTCGGCGAGGTTTTTTGTTTTGTTTTGTTTTCCTAACATTAAAGCGACGTTTGTCTGTGTTTTCTTATTTTTATTATTTTTTTTAATTCTTTGCGGGCGTGATTCGAGTTCGAAAAATCGATGGGAAAAAACTGCGCAAATAGACAAGCAGTAAAGTACAGAGAAGAGCGAAGACGAAAAGATACAGATAAAAGTAATGTGACTGCGGTTGAATGCGAGCCTTTCTGATTGCGTATCATCGAAAGGGCAGCCTTTTGTGACCGGGTATCTGCATTCCTGCCAACCCTGTCATTGCACCCACTTACCAACATATCAGAAACAGAGCCGATTATACAGGCTCGGCGTCGTCAACTATTTCGTGCTATACGTTGCCGAGGAGCAATGGAGGAGGAGAGGAAAAGCAAAGCCACGCGTGCACTCACAGCGATACGGAGCACCGTGTGAGATACGCAAGCCTCGACAACATAACACGAACGAGTGAAACGCCGAATGACCGATCAGATCCTGCGTTTACTTCCGACCGGTTCAACATATTTTGCCCAGTGCCGCTCGTAAGACCAAAGTCACCTAAAATAACCCAAAGCCATGTACACTCGATTTTTTCACGTCATCACATTGAGATCGATCGAAGACACGAATTGTACACGAGTACCACGTCATCGTTCGGCTGGTCCTCGTGTCCAAGCACGAGGACCCGAGCCGGACGCCAAGCGTCCATAGAAGGACGGCAAGCGTCCAAATACCCAAGCATCAAAAAGAATGCCGGGAACGTTGGTACACACGCTGCGCGTGCTGGCGTCTGCAGCTCTAACTGTTCGAAAGCAAAAATTCAAGACAAATGGCACTTCGCGCGCGCGTTCCACGAACCATAGCCTTCTATGTACTGACAAAGCCTGGCAGATCGCCACGAAAAGCGGCTGCCGAAATAGAAAAGGTGGAGCGGCAGACATCGGATGAGAGGAGAGCCACGTGACTGGCGCCCCGCTGCGGTGAAACGCCGAAACACACTTCCCCCGAGCGAACAAGTGTGTTTCGGTGTTCTCGCCGCTGCAAAAGCTGTGCGCTGACGTCCAGGTTCCCCGAGAAATGGCTCCTTGATGCTCCGTGCTACCAGATCCTCGCGCTCTAAATCTGCGACCGGGCACTAGATATGGCTCCGTCGTCGAACTTATGCACGGACGCTGCTTTTCTTCTTTTGTTTTCTTACTTCGAACCTTTTTTTTTTTTTTTTTTATGGGGAGGGCGAGCACGTGCAGCACGTGTATTTACGTTCCCAACATTCTCTTTGATGCTCGGGTAATTTAGCGAAAGGTCTATTGCTGAACTGTTCTAGGATGGCGTTCTACGGAGGCAGGGAGAACGTTCGAGGGCCTTGATTACTATTCTTGGTGGTGTTGGCTAAACCAGAACTGCACGAGCTTTACGCTTGCAAAGAGCATACACTGAATAAGTTTGTTTGCATCGCGTCCGCCATCAAATATTTCCTCATTTCTTCCTCACGCCGTGAGACACAACCATACAACCAGCATATACTGAATAAGTTTGTTTGCATCGCGTCCGCCATCAAATATTTCCTCATTTCTTCCTCACGCCGTGAGACACAACCATACAACCACACCCATATGCGTACATACACATCCCCCGCGCGCAAGACATCATCAAGGACCCGCATGTCCAAGCAACTCTTATGAACGCTTTCTGTTCTATGTATACACGCGCAAACGCCTCAGCCACTTCGTTTTCTTTGGCTTATTAGAAGGACCAGAGTCAAAGGCTGGACGACACGCGAACATACAGACACACACAAACTAAAAGAGCAGAGTCCTTTCGCATCTTCAGCGTCCCATCGGATTAGGCGCGGCAATAGCGAACCCGCATAGAGAGCAGAGACGCCGAGACATTCAGCTTTGGTTCCGCTTGATTAGTTCCCATCGGCCGGTACGTCGTCGGCTGCGCTCCGACATATGGCGAAGGGAAGAGTAAACAATAAGGCCGTAGCGTTCACAGCCGATGCCTCACTGAATGAAAAACACGAGTCACCCCAGAACGATGACACGGCGGTCCAACCCCTGCCTCACACTGGCCTCTCGTAAGTGACGTCAGAAAAGCGAGCAGTCTACTGCCTTGTTTCGTGAAGCGTTGCCTCCGCCAGCCACGACTATAGATTTCTAGCCACGACCACCCTATACGATCGTACTTTGTCCCGTGCACAAAACCAAAGCCACCAAAGTTGCAGCTCAGATTTCGCGGCGGGGCCAACGAGGTGCAGACATTCCTCCCTGCCTCGCTCGTCCCTCTCGGCTTAGCCAAAGCGGGCCGCTCGTCCGCGCAAAAAAAACCCGCAACCTTTGGAGCCCGTGCGAACTCAGCCCGGTGTCCATTCCCCGAGTCACTCGAACGAGAAGAGACGGGCGCCCATATTTCATCGGCGCTCCTCCCCTGGCCTCAAGGACGGCGCGATTTATAGCGCGGGACATGGGCGGTGTCTAGGCATAGAGGAGGCTATGGTCTAGGAGGCTATCCACGGGTAGACGCCACCACATATACTTTCCACCTTACTCTCGTATGTATTCTGCAAACTCCGGCGGCGGCCGCGTACGGATACCAAGGGCACAAGCGCTCGGTACCTTCGTCGCCGTCAATAGGGACTTTTCGTAGGTCGTTCGCGTCATCCGCAAGCGCTCTCTGCAATCCGCTAAGAGGCCTGGAACTCTGCTGGCAAGGCTAGAGGCGCGCGTGCGCATTAGTGGCGGCTTCGTTGCGTAGAGCGCTGAGGGGTCCGCGGAAACGATCTACAGAGGGTCCATTTCTTGTGATCCGTAGCTCAACACCGTCTCAAAGCTCGCTGACACATTCTTTTTAATATACGAAATGCTCATTGCGAAACATTAGTTAATTAGTGGGTCGGTAACGGAATGAAATTTCGGGAGTTCACTCGTCGAACCAATGAGGGATTTCCTGGCACGTATAGGTATCAGTGGAGCGATCCCTAGGATTTCGTCGAAACTCGTTTCGTGGAATTATACGTTTCGTAACTTTTCATGGACACACGTTTCATCGACACACGTTTTGTCCACACGATCGTTTCGTCGACACTCGTTATGCGAATTGCACGCTGACATTTCGTCACGCATGTATCACTGAGGTGACCGGAACAGCGCTGCTGTTGCGTAGAACGCCTTCATTTTGTGAATGATGTAACAAGGTTGACACTTCCTCCCACTGCACGGATCCGCTTCGAACAGCTTTATAGAGGAAGTTGTCTATAAAGCGACTGCGTCGAGTAATTATCACCCGTACCAATGCGTTTGGCTTGGAGATACGTTCCTTTTACTTCCGAGATATTACGCGTCATGTGAACTATTGACGAGATCGAAGCAACATACTTCTAGCCTTCGTAACTGCGGGGACGGTCACTTCAGAATGAGTACCTCTGGATTGTCGAGCATGGCCTCCGAGATTGGATTCGTCAAGGACATTGCAGGCCATGTTTCTAATACCCAATTCACGCGGCAGCATAAAGGTACCTTTTTGGCAAAGGTACCAGTAGTAAAGGGAGCTGGAGATCGTAATCACACGACGCATAAAGGTCCCTTTCACTAAAGGAGGTCCTGTGTTAAACGGAGCTCGCCAGGCTGCCTTTACAGCTACAGGGAGAAGCCTCGGACCCACGAACTCAAAATAAAAGTCACAGATATATAAATATATCTTATTTAATGCATTATAACAAATTGAATACATATAAGTAGCAAATTATGAAATGATTGTGAACACGAATGTGATGGATAAAACAGTAACGAGGAACGTGTACTCCGGCTAGCAGGTAGCAGCGGCGGTACATGGAAAACAATGTCTGCTACGAACCCGAGCGCGATGGAACACTGCGAGCTGTTCTCTGAGGATTATAGACGAGTCGTCCGACTCTCCCGCCCAGGACCTTTTATCCTCATCGTCGACTATCCCTTTCGACGGCGTGACTGGCGTAACCGTGAGACACCGACGGGGTTCGTTTCTTCCGGGCACTATTTAACTACTTTAGTGAGAACTGCGGAAAAATGGAGCTGCTAAGCAGGAAAAGGTCACCCACCTCGCAATGGAAAATCGTAACCGCAGATGATTCAGGGCCAGTGTGGCCAGACAGGTCGGACGTTTTAAAGCAAGACTCAGTTAGGTGCGCTCTTAGACGTAGAGAAAAACAAAATTGCTGCACAACCAAACACAAATAATATTTAGGTCTTAAATGTGACATTTCACACACAATAATCAAAAACTGCGCGTCAAAACGATTTTGAGGAATAATTGTTTATCTCGTGCTCGTCTCGCGGTTTAGCAGGAATGCTATCGACATCCACTTAAAGTGCTCCGTTTATGTGATCAACAACGCTGCCGTGTGATTTGGGTATAAGCTGATGAAGCAGTCGCACGCGCTTCATATCCTCTGCGTTCGTTGTTTCTGTACACACGCCAAGTGCTTCTAGACCAGGGGTGCTATGTTGCGCTTTTTGCACTCCCAGGAGACTTGGAAGAGGGAAGTGACGTCAACGACACAGCAAATGCAGATTGGATGTTGACAGAAGAAAACGAAATCAACACCCAATCCGCGTTTGCTGTGTCGTTGACGTCACTTCCCTCTCCCTAGTCTCCTGGGAGTGCAAAAAGCGCAACATAGCCCCCCAGGATGCCGACAGAATTGCCAGCACCGCAATGGTGTGGTTGCAACACCCTTAGGGTGGTAGGCCTGGGACAAGCAGGTTCACATCCGTAAGTCTGTAAAATACTTTAGTTTGAAAGCAACGAGTTCGTGGCAGAGGCGGGACATCCGAAGCTTTTTCATCTCAAGCTAAAGGGGAACCATCTCAAAGGACGGTGATGATAACTGATAGCATAGCAAAAGCCCACATCGCCAGCTGTCATATGAACCCCTATCGTGATGACGACCACGTTTACGTGCCAGGAAAACGGGCCCAATGCGCCACCTAATTCTCGTGCGGCAATGAGATTCCCATGTCAACAATAACACGAAACTTGCCTGAACAAGTAGCAGCTAGTCTAATCATGTGAAAAATAAAATGGTGTTCGAACGGAAAATAACCATCTTATGTGATTCGTCAAAAAAAAAAAAAAAAGGATATCAAAACATTAAAAAAAAATAATCTTAGGCTTAAGTTTTATTTTTTTTTAATATTCTGTTCTTGAAAGAATCTTCGATGGCCACAAGAACTCTTCAAACTCGTGAAGAACGGTTTCGCCTCGAGCATTATCGCCCCCTGGTGCACTGGACAGGCAACTGGGCGATGAACTCTTTGGCATCAGAAAAGGAGCTTAAAAGAATCCCTTATAGGTTTTTCACGAAGATCCCTTTCAGGGGGTGCTTAAAATAACTTTTTATGGTGTAAAATATAAACAAGCCGAAGAACCCTTACAAATTCTTTAACGACCAGATTTTTTTTTTTTTGTAGAGTGCATGAATTATTGTTATTGTCATCTTACATGATCTTGTAAGTTTATTGAACCAATTCACTTTTTCTTTTTTAACTAGCGAGGAACAGTAAATCTTCATATAAGATCTAGCTTCTGACACACTACCATAGTTGTCGAGCTGCAAGCAGATGGCCGGTTTACCTCGCCCTCGCAGTCCCGCAAGAAGTTAACTGCAATACTCACCGACCGCCGTGTCGTGTCATTTTGTAACTCATAATGTCCGAGGATCGACAGACATTAGATATACCTTTTTCCAATTGAAGAACTTACTACAGGGGCGTAAAGCGCGACACAGTTAGCGAGGACAGGTCATCGCCGGTTGTTTTTACCTTTCGCATTTTATCTTACAACTATGCACGCCGTCATGATTCATGATTGCGTGGTGGTATATATGTGTTCACTTTGGGGAAACAACTTGGATGGCAAACATTCATGTTCCTCAATACGCCCTGCAAGCACAAAGTTCTAGAACAGTGTGCGACGAAGCTACCCATGAAGAGTGCTGCCCGAATACTACACAAAAAAGTTCGAATTTGGGAAAAACAGATTATGTACAAAGCAGTTTATTTTATACTTTACAAAATGAGTACGAATGATTGCACGATATGAAAAAAACACGTGGTCAATTTTTTTCTTTTTTTTTTTTATGTTGAACAATTGCACGTTATACTCCAAAAATATTGCAATTCCCCGAAGCCAGGTGACGCTAGCTCGTTTTCAATTCCCGCGCATGCGCGAGACAGTCGGACAGTCGAACTTCCATCGAACTTTTGGCGAACTTTCCGTCCATCAAAGTTTCGAAAACATCGAACCTGGTCGAAGTCGAACCATCCCTTATGCAAACTGCAACGATCACAGCGTGCGTTTACATTCGTACGTACGCTATAGTCGGACACAGCGTACCAAAGCTGAAAAGAAAACATCCAAAACACGCCCAAAAAAAGAAAAGGTATACATATACCCCGGAAAAACAAATAGAAGAATAAAAAAACGAGGAACGTTCGACTAGGCAAACAAGCGCGTGTACACTTGCCGCGCACTTGACGACTCGGCCACACAGCACACACGGATACCACGTGACATCAAACGCAGCCGGCTTGAGAGACAGGAACGAAGTCAAAGCCAAATAAAGGAAAAAAGTCGAGAGAAAGGGAATGCATTGAGAGGAAGGGGGCGTGACGGATGTGTATGCAAAAACACGTGTTGTCCGGGGGAAGAGGGATGCCGCAAGCGTAAACATACCTGCACGTCCGTGTGCAGCCACCTAATATTACGCCATTAAAAATCCCGGAACGTACATTTAATTTGCGAAAATTAGGGCGACTGCGATAACGGAAGGCTGGAGCGTTGGCTCGCGCACAGGTGAGGCCGGTTTTTCCTAGAATGATGTTGTATACGTCTTTACGTCTATCAATTAAGCAAAAAAAACATCCTTGAAAAAAGCAGTTATATATATATATATATCTTTGTATATACGCGTACCCGGTTCCAGCTTTTTCGTGGCCAACATCTCCAGTTACTCTGCCGAGTAACTGCTAGTACTATGTTGAGTAATCAGTTAACTAATACATGCCGGTCGTTTAAAATAAAATTGGTTAACACGGACAGCTGGATTATTTTTTTACCAAAATACAAAGATAAAGAAGTTTACAAAGACAACGGTCAAATTTGTTCTAAAAAAAATTAAAAATATTTTTTACATTAACGAGTATGAACCAATTAGCTCAACAAAAGCACGTAACAAAGCTTTAGCTTGCTGTCTTTACTTCTTAAGTAAACTTAACTAGCTTAAGAACCTCGGGGCATGGCTTGTCACGACGACATCACGCCCCTTGCTTCCGGGTTGTTTCTTCGACGTTCCCATCGACTAATGAGCGATCTCATTGGCAGAGTCCCGACAATAAGATGCCTCGGACTTGCGAAGCTATCAGTGACTGGCGAATCATAATACTGCGCCGTTGTTGCTGTTCTTTTTTTTTTTTATTTAGTTTCGTTTATTATTTTCGCTTATCGATTCTCCGAAGCACGATATCGTTATTTCCGGAGTTGATCACAACCTCGAATCAATCCATCGAAAAATTTGCCTTTACGATGTAAGGTTCTCGGATGAAATACCTGAACACGATGAACAAATTCCTAAATATAAGTATCACTATATAGTAGACACCAGGCACGTAGACAGGATTTTGTTTCAGGGGGGGCCTGCCCATGACAAAATGCTGTATGAGGGGGAGGGGGGAGAGGAGGTCCCAGCAAAAAGGAAGATTTCGGGGGGGGGGGGGGGGGGGGTGGGCTGGCTACGTACCTGGTAGACACCATTCCAATGTATACAATTCCAAGATAGAGGGTACGACCTCCACGGCACATCACGCCTGTGCTCGTCGCTTCGCGAAACGACCAAATCACGTGTCATAAACGCACGAACGCCGGAAACAACTGACCCAATAGGAATGGCAGTGAGGTCAACCTTTCGGTTCTCCCTCCTCGAGCACAAACTTCGTACTTTCGGCCTCTCGCGAGCCTTCGAGCGTGCACGCACAACTGAAGCACGACGGAAGGCGGCAACGAGCGCGTGCCGGAGGCAAGGCACGCGAAAGACGCCCTGCTGCCCTCACATCAGGGCCGTAACCAGGGGGGGGGGGGGGGGGGGGATAGGGGGTTCTGACCCCCCCCCCCCCCCCGAAATTTTTTTCTGTGTACGGCCCTGGTCGGTGCACTTGCAGCCAGCCGATTTTAATCTCCACCTCTGCGCACGCGCAGTGGCACCGGTCGGCTACCGGGTACCAAACCGGGACCGGTTCTCCGGCTTGCTATAACTCTCCATTATATGCCACCGATGCACATGATTCATAGGCGAAAATAAGACAATAGACATTTTCAAAATGGCCGCCGTTGTCCCCGAAACCCCCCCCCCCCCCCCCCCCCCCCCGAAATTTTTTTCTGGGTACGGCCCTCACATCTTGTCTGTTTCTAAACAACTCGCCACTCCGTGCCGAATCAACTCGTGGATAAGTGACCGTGGAACGGGCCTTCTTGTTCCGTGTTCACATATTGAACAGCCCCAACCGTGACATATGCAACCGTGACATAAGGGTACGTAACGCGCTACTTGTACCGGTGTGCACTTTTGTTTTTTTCTTTTTTAACGTAGTAATCATGTAGTTATTTTTCGAGATAAGTAGTAACGTATTTTTCGTTGCTCTTTGATGGAGTAATACGAGTAAAGGTGTTTAGTCACTTCTGGAGGGGTACGTGAAAAACGGAGGTACCCAACCTAAGACCCACCCCAGCTCGCTTCTGTAATTTGCACGACGAAAAAAAAAAATTAAACGAAGACACTTCAGATTGCTTACGTGTAGGAATGAGAAAGCATTCCTACAGGCAGCACATTCCTACGAGCAAGCGTACCACGTTCTCCCTCCCTCCTCCTCCCTCCTCCTCCTCCTCCTCCAGCCCCCAGCGCAGGCGCGGCGCATCTCCGCCGGTTCCACGGTTTCCGTGACGATGCATCTGCGGTGCTGCGCTTTTCTTTTTGTTTTATTCCTGAGGCGCGTCCGCTTTGACCTCGAGCGCCCCGCCGGCTTCCGAAGCATCTGCGTTGCTGTCTTTCGGTCAATGGGACTTTGGGTGCCGGTTCGCTCAGCCAATGGGAAGTTAGGTGCCGTTTTTCGCTACTACAGACGGAAATTTGGGTGTTGTTTTTCGCTGCTACAGACAACGCCCGCCGGCTTCGCTCCATAAAACAAATAACGCTTTTGCATAAGAAAAAAAAAAAAACTCTGGAACAAAAGATGTGCACAAGGTATCTCAATATGGCCCCAGTTATCCTTGAATCAACATGAAGCGATGAATCGTAACGACGCCAGATATGAGAAGGCGGCTGTGCTTTGCAAAAACTATGCATTCAGAGTCACTAGACAGTAACGAGTTATTTTTAAGCTGAGGTGACCCGTTCCTTGGCAGTAACGAGTGACGTATGCTTCGTTACTTTTTGAGTAAATCACGAGTAACGACATTTAGTTACTTTGTTTCAGTACCGTCCGCATGTCTCTATACGAAGTGGGTATATTCGGAAATGTGACTTTAAACGACGTCGTCACTATAAACAGAATCGAGCGCAGACACAGACGACGCACTCCGACGGGGCTGTCATCGCTAAATTTATCCCGACGGAACCTTCAATGCCCGTTCTCTTTTTTCCTCGTAAAGATGCCTTGTATTTAGGATATTTATAAGCGAGTTCTAGGCGGCGCTGTCGGCCATTGTTATCCTTACGTCTCCCAAGTTGGTCGTTGTTTATCCCGCCAAGTCATGCCCGCTCGGTCGGAAAGTCCGCGCACACGTGTTTTCCCTTCATGCATGTATACACACGTGGCAGGACGCGTTATTTATAGGCACGTCGCGAACTTTCGGTGAACCTCGAGGTTCGGCGAACTTTATCTAAGTTCGACGAAGTTCGAATTTCAGGAAAAGGTTGTGAAACTTGCACGCCAAAATTTTCAGTTCTAGGGGAAACATGTACGGCTACAGTCGATGTTTACTTAATAATCAATAAAACAAAACATTACATACGATAACACTTCTTACGTGCCAGGGTTATTTAAATATCTTATGCTAAAGTTACGACATATTATAAATAATGGGAAAATGTGTTTCGTGTTCTTCCTATTATAGTTATATTATCTTTACCAGCATGCTTTCCATTCCGGGTATTTACGAAATTTTCTTTTGAAATGGTTTTAAATGTGGGGATTGTCTTGGAGCTATTATGAACCACTGACAGTATTTCTGAGTAAGTGTTTAGTGGCCGTGGAATGTAATGAGACATTATTTGAGTTCCATAGTTCGTTTGTGGTCTTGGTTGGTGGTAATGGGTGCAGCTGAATATGTATGTCGTTGTTCTCTCGGTATAATTGTCAAGTATGTATTGAGGATCTGATTTTATTTGTGGAACATGGAGATTGCCAATTTTCGCGTGACTGTTCAATCGTTCAAAGTGAGTACTGCATGAAGTATGGGCGAGAATGTACGTGAAATGGAACATTGGCGATAGATTGTGCTGCTCGTTTCTGCAACACTTGAATTTGGTACTTGGAGGTATTTGAGTAGGTACCCCACACTAAACTGCAATGGATTAAGCGAGAGGGAACAAGGTTACGTGGCACCAGGTCGATTGCAATTCACTCCGTCCACATAATACTCAAACTTCTGTCGAACTTTAGTCGAACCTCGAGTTGTAAGTTCGCAAAAAGTCAAACCTAATCAAACTCGAACTTCGGCAGGTTCCTGACATCCCTAGGTATTTATCTTCGTCTCATTCAAAGACGTCACTGTATAAAATGTATAACATTTCAGAATAGTATAAGAATAACAAATATCTTTGACTAGATTTCCACAAAGTGAGTATGTTGATATGGTACCGGAAAAAAACACGAAACGAGTGATTAAAATCGAGTAAAAACATCACGGAGAAAGAGTGAGAAAAAAAAAAAAGAGGAAAACTGCCAATATTGCGCAGAGTGCCTTTCGCGGTTACGGATTGGCAGGTATTATGAGCAAAGCTGACTACAGCAGTTCGAAACCGCTCACCTTACACTTCAGCGTTTACCTGAACGCCTGTTTGAGAATGACTGCATTTTTCTATAGTTCGTTTAATCGTAGGTCCGAGCGTGTTTCCCGCTATTTGATTGGCCCGATCGGCTCCTAACGTCAACAACAGTATTTTTTTTATTTTTTTTGTGTTCACTCCTTTGAATTTTGTCTTCTGTCGAAAACACATAGAGAACACACGAGACCGCTAAGTTGCGCCGATGCAAGGTACTAAAAGAAGGCCACTGAAAGTGTGCCGTGTACCAAGACTTCGCACTGGGGAAAACACATCTTATCTCGCTGTCGTAATCCAAAAGCAAGATGATAAGAAAGCCGCAGTCAGTCGTCGATAACGCGCCTGCCCTTTCTGTGAAAGCCTACCCCTCGTCGACTTCTGCAAAACGAAACGCAAAAGAACATCCGCCGGCCGCTAAAACCCCTGACATCACCGTCAGACGACCCTTACGACACCGACAAAATCGTACCGGAAAAGACGTTTAGGCTTAGGCGCGAGTACGGACGAGGACAGCAAAACACCGTCCGCGAACGCACGCGTGCACGCGGACTTTGCCTGAACGGACGGACGCGGCAAGTTTCCGCGGCGTGGTAGCGGGTTGGCGGTGAATGTCAGCCAAGAGGACGGCTCTCACCTTTTGGATCCGCATCGAAGTGTCGTCGTCGTTGTCTTATAATCCGAGTCGACTTTGAACCGACACGACCAAAAAAAACCAAACGCGACACGGACGCGGACGCGCGAAAGCCACCAGAAAAGGAGAAAACTTTGCAGACGACGAAACGCCGCCGACCATTTATTTACTCGATATTTCTTTTCGGGCGCTCGGAGAATACGAAACCACGGCGGGGCAGTAGGAAAAGAAAGAACCGCGTACTTCACTCATTTCCGGAAACAGAAGGAAGTGACGTTCTTCGAAGCGCCCTCCAATCACGGCGCTCGGTTTTCTCTCTCTCCTGCCTCTTTCGCTTCGGGCCTTTTGGGTTTTAGTTTGTCTTTTTGAATGTTTTGTTCTTTTCTTTTTTACCCCGTAGCAGACGACAAGGGCGCGCGCGCGCTGTCGTAGGCAGTTCGACGGGGTTCAAAAGGTGAACGTGGAGGAAAGGCTTCTCCCTTTCTTCTTTTTCTTTTGTTTGTTCGTTCGTCTCATTACGTAACGTCGTAATGCTAAAAGGCTTACGTAATCATTGTCATCTCACCTACGGCCGTTGTTAAAAACGCCTTTCGCGGTTTCCGCCTCCGTGAGCGCCAGACTTGAAACCAAAACCGAAACTACACTTACGGGACGCGCTCAATAGAGATTGTTGTGCTGGATTTAAAGTGGGTGTACGATTTCCTGTTCCTGCTTCGACTATCACAAATGTCTATCCATTTGAATAAGGAGTGTTGCTCACATAACGCACTTAGAGATGCTTCGTTGTAGTCAATAGAGAGTTTTAGTAGCCGCGTTTGCGCATGCATCGTATCGTTATCGGAGGTATCTGAAAAATCGGAACGATTTACAAAAAACATCTTAATGTATCGTTGGCGGGTACCGTTATTGGAGCGCGAAAAAAACAATCTTCTAAAACCACCGAATGGCGTAAAATACTGCTCGGGGTCTGCAGAAAAACAAAAACAAGAAGTAAAGAAGTAGAAAAGACATTTGAGATTGCTATATCGTAACGCTAATATTAAAAACGGATTTTTTAAAAGTTATTAAAAAAAAACCTGCATGGAAAACGAAGGAATTCTCATAGTAAACTTTATCTTTTAACGTCTAGTCATTTTTTTTTTAATTAAATTTCGCGTTATTTCTTCATTAAGGCCTCGAGTTACAGAGTCGTCACTAAGCCCTTCCGTGAAATCGTCGGGCTTCCTTCCAAAGTCAAGCTACGGGATGATCATTAATCAAACTTACGACCTTGATTATCGGCTGCTGCTTCCGTGACGAAGGTCCTCAATAAACCATTAAAAAAAACACACACAACAACCAATGAACAAAAACACGTTCTACAGCCTCGCCCACCCGCAGCAATACCATAAATTATGCACGGGCCTTTTCTTTTTTTTTTACAATTGTTACTATTACTTATTTATTTCTTCCTTACTTTTAATTACACCTAATGTGTTTTCGGTCGGCCTGGAATCGTCTAGATTCAAGAACGAGTTTGTGCACGTTACAACGTTGGCGCGTAAATTGACAGCGCTATGCATATACGTCGTTGGGAGAGGAGGCGGCGGACAGCCAATCAGGGTCCAGGAAGAAGCAAAGTCGCCTGATTTGTATGCCCATGGATTGCCCGTACTCTATCAAACTAAAGCGTTCGGTCCATATTAAGGCGTATATATGCTATTCGAACTTCTATAAACACCTTCGTTTCGTCCGCGGAGCGGTGAAGCTTCGGGGAAAAGTTTAACATGTATTACCACTGAAAACTTAAAAAGCCCAGGACGTGGCGAACCCCGAGTGAATTATTATCTCTCCGAAGCCAATCCGATAAGATTCCAAGAACTATTCACAAGAAAAGAAGTGATAAGCCGTACGTCCTGCGTTTCCTTCAAATGAAGTGATTATGGCGCCTTATTGGGGAACGAAGACAAACTGTGCAACGGCTATCGTATAGCAAAAAAACAAATTTGTCTCGACACCTTCCTTCCTCCTGCAAAGAGCCTTGCCGCTACGCTTCTTTAATCGTTTTTTAACCCCGCCAATAGAACTGGCACTCTCGTATATTTCAACAGCTACAATGAGAACAGACTCCTATAAACCCGTCTCATTCATGGTAACAATTGGCACGAACGCGAGACTTTATCTAGCGAGTCATTTGCATGAGGATACTACTCGCGCCAGCAGCATTGACAACGCTGTACACCTTGTAAGAAGCGGTTTATGCAAAGTAGCACATTTTAGTCGACGTAAGCCGAGCTAAGCCTTTAAACTGTGTTGTGTGTATATGTTCAGACAAAGGGAAGTCGGCCAGCACCAATGGGCGTCCGGTATCTCCGCTTTTTGTAAGAAATTTAGCCCAGTGCAGTATCCTACCGGGATCTTTAAAAAGGAAACGAAATTTTGGCTATTGTTTCTTCGTTTAGGCGGAAACTACTTTGCGTCGGCAACTTGGAAACACCAGTCTTCCGCTCGGAAACGCGAGAAAACTAATTTTAAAACGAATGATACGATTTCTCAATGCCACCTGGTTGTTGGGAGGCCGATGTAGTTATGTCGTTGAATGCCTCCCGCCCCAGCGCCATTCGCGGAAGTGTATTAGCGCAAGTGTATAAACAACTCGGGCTTGAACGCAATCCCGAAGCTTGGCGAAGAAATCCACAGTGCTTCCGCAGCGTGCATTTCACACCATCAAGATCGCCCTTCTTAGCAGACGGTATAGGATAGGAGCTTGATCGGAAGATGAGGGAACCTCTGCCGAGCCAATCACACCCCCCCCCCCCCTCCCTTCTCGGATGCGCTGTGAATAACGCGCTCAAATATACTGCACCCAGTGAATACCTTAAATGCATAGCTTGCAGGTGTCGCCATTGCTAGCTAATGACGGTTATTTCTACACACTGCTTTTCTCGAGCTCCCACTTCTGCAGTGTGAATAAACTAACACGATGAACCGAACGCTCAGGGCACATAAAATACGGACATGGCCGCGAATGACGTCACGGGCAAGCAATGTATAGGCCATAGAGCGTACAGTCCTCGGATATTACTACTAGGCGAGGATGGATGGATGGATGGATGAATACGGCTGAGCCCTTTGGATCGGGCGGTAGCTTACGCCACCTAGCCATTTTGTTTTACCATTTAAGCTTAGAATATTTAAATGTGAAGTCTATATTCACTCCGCAGTGCAAAGAAAGTGAGGCTATGAAACCCCCTTGCCATCAGTGAATAAGAAAATACCTAGTTTTCTCTCGAGATTGTCACGCGTTGACGCCACCAAGCGGCAGCGCTCGCAACTACAGTACCCTTGGCCGTGCAGAGGCAATTGACGTCACGAGCGCGATACGAATGGCGCTTCTCGCTGGCCGATGAAGCGAGATGTGGGAAGCTCGCGGCCACGTCGTTTTGTTTTCGTATTCACGTGCATCACGCAGTATAGCGATACACTATACTGCACGCCGGTGTAACGGAGGCCCGTTCACACATAAGCGCTTTTTCTTACGTTTTCTTACGTTACGTTATGATTCATAGACTGCATACTTTCCGGTTTTAACCGAAAGAGACCGATACACATCCGCCGGTGTCCAAAAAGAAAAAAAAAAATCGGTTAAAACCGGTAAACACGCGTTTTTGGATATGCAGCGAAACCACCGGCCTTCAAACAATTGTTCGCATTTCCTGCATTTCCTATAGGAGTTAAGCCTTTTTTTCATTTCTTACTTTTTCCTCAGATAAGTTCGCTCTTTGCAAATTTTACGAAAAACGAAAAGCACCATCTGTGGGCCACACTGCACAAAATCGTAGCGCGATAGGTTAAGAAACCGAATTTCGAGGTCGATTTAAAGAGCCTGGCCGCTCCTTGGGACACCTGGTATTCGCGATTTTCTCCGCCAATAAAAGCCATTTCAAGCGTCTGCACGAGGCAATTCGCCGAAATTTACCGGTATCTTGGAAATAAATAAACGCCGAAAAACATTCGCCGATTTTTTACATAAATAAACGCCGGAAAGTATACAGCCTAGCTTATAAATCACCTATACTCGTTTTCACCTCAAGAAAAAAGCAAGTTTTGCGCATTGTTCATACGCGACGCGAAGTAGTTCTTACCAGATAAGTTTGTCGGAGGAAAAAGCGATGCTTTTGGTGTTTGGAACGTGTACACCTTTATAAGATAACATATATCTTATCTAAAATTGACCTACACATGTCTTAATTATCAACATAAAGGGGGAAATTAGTAAAGCTCCGCGTGGAGCCGGACTTTTTTTACTACGGTTCTTAAGGTGAAAACGGGTATAGACATTCCGTCATACGAGGGACGGGTGCTCCGGTGCCTCTCTACGTAAGCAGACGCTAACTCACGCAACGTAACGTAACGTTAAGAAAACGGGGCTGTAGGAACCGGCCATAAAGGCACATCCAGATCGAAACGGGCAGGGGCCGGGATGAAACTTCGGGGGTTCGGGTTCTGCAGCCCGGCGCGAGCTTTCGCTCCACGTGCTCTGAGCTGCGGTCCGCTGTGACACACTCGACCACCAATCCTTTTTTTTTTTTTTTTTTTGTTCATTTCCAACTTGAATTGGGCAATCACTTCTGCATTTCCAGAATGCAGTAGCTGTTCGGCAAACGCGACCTCCGCAACAACGTCCCCCCGCTGTTTCGAAACCCGGTGCGTATACCTTCATTACTTCCCGCCACGGTCACTCTCTCAATATACTCCACCCAAACAAACAACCAAAAAAAGTGTCATACACTCACAACGAGAAACGACAGGACAGCAGCAACAAGGTGTACGTTTAAAAGAAAAAAAAAAAAGGTTAAACAATGAACGAGTACAAAATGAGCAACCGCGCGGCACTTCGGCGGCTTCAAAGCCGGCTGGATCCCCAACTGGTTTTGATTTCACGCTCAGCGGTTCGAGGACGCAGTCCTTGAGTTTGCCGAAACGGTCGTGAAGTCGATTTACCGTGCAGAACAACAACGAAAACAGAAATCCCCCCCTTTCCCCAAACACGCACAAAACGAAAATAACTGCGTCTGACAGAAAGAGAAAAAAAAAAAGAAGCCGCAACTCCAACACGACGTTCCCTTTCCTCCGTTTCACGTTTTCCCCGCCAGGCCGCGCGAGCTTCCGCTGTACACTTGGCGAGGAATACGGTGGCTCCCCCTCTCATCTCCTTCGCGTCTCGTCCGCTAGGGGTGGCGATGCTGGCGTCGCCTTCTCTCAGGTTGGGAATATTTTGCAAGAAGGTCCCCCGTCGATGGCTTCGCTTCTCTTTTTATTTTATTTTTTGTCACTGCGTGTGTGTGCGTGTGTGTGTGTGTGTGTTTTATTTGTTTATGTTTTTACTGCGACGGTCCCCCCTGCTGGGTTTCCTGACGTGCTCGCTTGATTTGCGGAGAGCGCAGCAATGAATGCAGCTCTCGGCGAGCGTTGTTTACTCGGAGAGGTCGGCCAACAGTCGAACGTCGTCGTGAACGAGCTGGGAATGCCGGAAGTGCGGCGGCCGAACCAAACTCCCGAGCCGGGTTCACACAGCGCGTGCTTTTACCCGTTTTTCACGGACAGCACCGAAACGTACACGTGGCGACGAAACGTTTCGAAACCGTTGCACTTTTTGTGCGCAACAAATAAACAGTTTTTTTTTTCTTCTTTTTATGACGATTGGAGCAACTTTTTCGTGTGACGCTGTTACGTTTGTTCGCAAAAAGTGCTGTTTCGTGGCGGGTTGGTGATGTCCGAGAGTGAACTTACAAGGGATACTATCGTCGGCGACTGAATGAGAACGGAAGGGCGTTCCTTTGGAATGCGCGGTTTGCAGCACGCGTTCGCTGCCTTCCGCCGTGCTTTGGCTACATCACATGCACGCTTGAGGTCCACAAGGAGACGCCGAAGCGCCGTCGAAGGTAGGAAGCTCCCGCTAGAGCTGGAACTGCCGAAGGACCTCTCTGTCGTTCTGATCCTGCCAATGACTATACAACTGAAATGGGGCACACGTCTGCAAACATTGACAGAAACATTTCCCGAATATAGCTTCTTGTACGTGATACAATCGCGCCGTGCTGGTGGCAGTTCCGATTTGTTCCTTGAGAAGAAAACACATTTCGGGTGGTACGAAATGAGTGTTGAAGCAGGTACGCGTTCGGCAGCAAGGCCTCCACAATGGCCGGTGATGTGGCGTCAATGCGAGCCATGTACACAATGAATGACAGCCCTTGACAGCTCGCCTTCAGTATGCGCTCTGTCTTAACGGGATGTAGGGTGGCTTTATACAAACGCACGCTTTTGCCTTCAATGGTGACATCTCAACCATTTTTCCGCCCAATCGGTTTTTTTTTTTTTTTTTTTTTTTTTTATGTTTGCGCAAACGGTGTGACTCAGCTTAAGCGCGTGGCCTTGGTTAATGCTTAGACACCACTTCACCGGACGACGTCACGCACTGAGTGCGCCGGTGCGTCACACCTGGCCCCCCAGTGCAACAAAGTATGTCCTCACCCAGAGACAGACAGACATGTATAGGCACCCTAATAAAATGCGCTGGGCGGGGCGGCAAGTACATGCAGCGTACAACGCTGTGAAAACTACTAGCTCGAGCTAATGGTTTTATATCTATTATAGCCAATGACAGGGTGATAACGGCAGGGAGGTCTTTCGGGCGTCCCGCCTCCAGCGCGGCCTTTCTACACTTTAAAAATAAAAAGGGGGTGTAGGGGGTACACCCTTTGCGGGTGCAAGTATGCAGGCACCCCTGATAAGGGAATGTATGCACACTCCGGTGTGCAGTGCCCCTGTGCACCCTGACGGTGATGCTTCGGCGTCTCATGAGCTTCGAACGTTCGGCACAGCCGAGCGCGGCTGTAGCCTCCTCTATACTCCCAAAGCCTGGCAGTTCGACGACGGAACCATAGAGTGCCCGGTCACAGATTCGGAGCATGAGGATCTGGTAGCAAAAAGCATCAAAGAGCCATTCCTAGGGGAACCTGGACATCAGCGCACAGCTTTTGCAGCGGCGGGTACCCGAAACACACTTGTTCCCCCGGGAGAAGTGTGTTTCGGCGTCTCGCCGCAGCGGGGCGTCAGTCACGTGGCTCTCCTCTCATCCGTTGTCTGCCGCTCCACCTTTTCTATTTCGGCGGCCACTTCTCGTAGCGATCTGCCAGGTTTTGTCAGTATAGAGGAGACTACGGAAAGAGACGACCAGCCGTTTTCCTCGGCGACTACTGGAGACTTGCGCGACCAAAAGCGATCGCTATGGTCGTCCTTGCACGATTGGTCAAACGCTCGCTATCACGTCCAGAATGTGATAAATTCTACTCTCGCTAGTGGAAATAGGAGCAATTTCTGACTGTCGACTTCGATGCGGTGCCGGTTTAAACATGCTCAAAGCTTACAGCGTGCTGTTTACGCACGCCGTCGAAATCGTCGCCGGCAATCAATCATCCTTGTCATGACCTCACAAAGGTAAGAACCACAGACAATTGCAAACATGGCGCACCCGACTGGTGCCCCATGGGTGCAAGCACGTGCAGCTTGCGCGTAAAAATAGTTTTGGCAAGCCGCTGGATTCGTCCCTGGATGTTGCCGTCCCAACCGGCCGCTGGCACCTCGTCAGGCAACTTGTTTGCCTTTTGGGCCAGCTCAAGTCGAATTTGTATTGGACTTGAAAAATAAAGCGATTAATTAATTAATTAATTAATTAATTGAATAATTAATTCATTGATTGATTGATTGAAACTGCGCGGGCTCGTCCGCACGAGGGGAGACACGACGGCAGTCAGTTGCCTCGCTCGCAATCGTCCGGTGGCGCCCTCGGATTGTTCCTCCGTGACGTCACGACGAAGACTACTAGTAGCGAGCGACAAGTTCGATGGTATACGTAAAAAGCGCAGCGGAAGCCTAGTCACGACGTTTCTAAATCTACACCGTCATAGTTGAGAGTCTAACTTATTTCCGTCGATGGGAGCGGAATCAACAGATCGCGAGCTTCTTCGTCCTCTTGGCGTTCGTTTCAAGCAGCGGTGTTACGGTGGGCTTTGTTCCTTCTTTCTATGAACCGGAAGTTCTCTGGGAGGTCAAAGACTGCAGCACCGCCTGGTGGCGTTTGCCATGAAAAGGGTCTATACCGGGCACGTAGCCGGGGAAGGGGGAGGGCATGTGGCCCAGTCACCCCCCCCCCCCCCCAAACAAAAAAAATCTTCCATTTTGCTGGGGCTTCTTCTCCACCCTACCCCTCATACATAACTTTGTCAAAAGCGAAGCGCGCCCCCCCCACCCCCCCCCCCCCCCAAAAAAAAAAACAAGATCCTGGCTACGTGCCTGGTCTATACCCTATTTTGCGCGGCTGCATGCACGTGGAAATCAAAAGTTAGAGAACGTCACGTGCTCGCGCCAATATAGGCACGAAACGAAGTATACGTCTCGCGCGTTTATCAGACACAGACCGGGGTACGGCACCAGACGTCATTAGCCTCCCCGAAGAGACCTTGCTCGAGGAAACGCATTCGACTTGTCCCGCAATCGGAGTTGGCCATCCAGGAGGAATCCGTATCAAAATGTGATCGTAATGGAGGAAAACAAAACGAACCAAAACAAGAACGGGCACTTGCGGCCGCCGCTCGCGCGACCAGAGACCTCCAGTGCCGCGGTCGACCCTCGCGGGGACTTTATATCTAAAGTGGCCCGATAAAAGGACCGGCTCGCTGGCCAGTTTATAGTTATACTCTCGGAGCAGGGCGCGTCGCCGCCCAGTGCGTGGCGTCTCGGAAGCGTGCCTCGCGTACACATCCTAATGTCATCGCGATCATCTCCCGGTTTCGGGCGAATGGCGACATCCTTTAAGTCGCGGTCAATCAATGTGACCGTCACTCGAGGAAGAAACACGTCTGTAAACTGTGTTCTGTATCGACTTGTTAGCGGTCTGACCGAGGCTCAGTGCAAGACTGGGAGTGTCCCCAGTGGCGTACCAACTTGTTCTTGAGTGGGGAGGGCAAACCAGACATCGCCCCTCTGCCCCCCCCCCCTCCCCCCCAAGGACGGGGGGCGGTGCCCTTGGTATCCATTGGGCGCCGTCGGCCAGTGTTTGCTCCTGCCCAGTGGCGGCTGTTTTAGGGGGGGCAAAACACATGCCTTGCCCCCCCCCCCCCTCCCCCCGTTTGGTACGCCCATGAGTGTCCCACATGGGAAGGCTGGACTGAACAGTAATATTTTGGTGTCGTTATTCATCGGGTAATGAGCATTGTGGGGCTGAGAAAAAACTCTGTCCAAGCAGCTTGGCTAGTGTATACAACCCGTCTCCCGCTATTACAGGCATACAGCAATGGAGAAACAAAGGCCGCACGAAACTGCGAACGCTTTGATAGTCTTAATCCGCTCATTGTAAATTAGGTTGTTTTTCTTCGGTCTTTCTAATTCTGATGCCCCTCTGGCGAGCTGAAAAAGTAACGAAACTCTGTTACTCGTAGTCAATTCCCGTGGGAAAATGAGGTGCTACTTTCTTACTAAAATAGTAACGCACTATGTTGTCGAGATCGGTTATAACGAAGTCGGTTATAACGAAATAGCGGCTACAGCGAAGCGATTACGATTTTCCATTCCCTTTCGCACTTCGTTATAACCAAAGTCGGTTATAACGAAATAGCGGATATAGCGAAGTGATTTCCGAATCCCGTTGACTTCTTTATAACCGGTTATGTAGCGCGCCGCAGATAGAGCGTTAGAGGTATAACCCGTTGCCTTTAGCGCACGCGCTGGATACAGCGTGTTAGGTGTAAGGCGTTATAGGGCACATGTGTTACGTGAAAGCGTTACTTGTAACGTGTTAAACGTACCATTTGGTGTATGCGTAACTCGTTGCGCGTACAGCACGATACCAACTTACACGTAACGTTCGCTACTACACTTTCGCGCCCCCACGCCGCGTCCCGATGCATTCCTCAACAATCCGTCGTCTTCGACATGGCGGCAAAACGGGCCCCCCCTTGCCTCGCAACCCCTTGACCCGCCATAGGTGTTCGTCGGAATACCAATGAGGAATTCAGGAAGGCGCGGAGTCCCGTGCGGCGGCCATCTGTGCCTCGTGGGTGGCGCCATTCATGGACAACATGGGAAGTCCGGCGTAGCGGCACAGCAGCGGCTCCGTGTCAAGGCAACACGTGGGACGGCCGTTCGCGGGTAGTGCCAAGTCCAAGACGCTTTTTTACTTTTCTTTTTTCTTTCTTTCTTTTTTTTGCGCGTGTTACGTGCTGCGAGACACCGGAGGCTATATGGGAAGTAGACGTGTGTGTGTGTGTACCTTTTCACGGTGTATTCCTCAGTCCTATTTCAAGTAAGGCCAAGCCAGCGACAGTTCAATAAAAAAAAAAAAAAAACTTTGTATTTGTGCTGAAGAAGCAAGTTTTTTGCTTCTTCATCATGCTTGCTTTTTAATGTTTTGTTTAGTGATTTTTAACGAAACCCCCGTCCCAGACAATTTCTCGTCCATCCGTCTGTCTGTCCTTGAAGTCGTGTGACGCCATGATATCACGCGCGAGACCATGACGTCACGTCACAGAATCACGTGACGTGCCATCGAGTCATGTGACGTTAGGTCACGTGTTAGCGGGAAAATTGGACCTCACGCGCGTGTTTTTACTGACTCCAGAGCTCTCATCATCATCATCTATTTATTTTTTATTTAATTTAATTTTTTTTTTATTTATTTATATATTATTAAATTTTTTATATAAGCGCCAGAAGTGAGATGCCCGCAGTGCCACATCCATATATTTTTTTAGATGCCATGGTATTTTTGGGAAGATAACAACATGATAAAACGTCAAAGATTGTCTTACGAAAAAAAAAATTTTTTGATTGGCCAACCGAGATTGTCTGTTTTAAAAATTGGCATAGGCGGCAAACATTGCGGGCATTTCACACTCGTGATCGTGTCGTGCTGCCTAACTTGAGCCGTTAGTGAGGTAAGCGCTGTTCTCGGTCTATAAACCAACGGCATTAGTTGGCACCGTACACTCGCAAGTGCGATCAGTTTGATAACTATCATAATGTATTCAGCTGGCAACGACGTAAACGCCACACGAATTCGCCGCTCTACGTTCGACAAGGCCAGAAGAAAACGACTGATTTTATACCGTGGGACAAGAAACATTCTTTAGAAATTAAAGGGTAAGAGACAGCGTCGATTAATATCGGAGTAATTATTAGGCTAATGGTTATGTTCGAGGAAACGGTGTCGAACCAGAGTAGGGCGATCACTCTAAACCTTGTAATTTTTAATACCAATTATTTTCTACTAGACATAACATTTTTTTTTTTGGATTCTTAATTTATAAATTATGTAAATCGTCTTCGGTGTGTTAGTCTCACGGTCGGAACAAGAATTTCAATAAATCATTGCAATCCTTTTTAATTTTTTTAATATATTCTTATAGGTTGTACTGGTCTGCTAGTACTCAATCTGCGGGGTTCTCTGAACCCCGCAGATTGAGACCGAAAAACACCGAATCTGCGGGGGAAAAAATAAACCCCCGATTTCGAAGAAAAATAAAATATAACGCCCGTTACGTATACGCAACGAACTCAAACGTAGTCGAGACCTCGGCACCTGGCTTGAGTTGCCGGTCAAAAGAAACCAGGCGACGTCCTCCAATCATCATCGGCGCAATGTGGGCAGGAAATCACGTGGTGTGCGCAGAAGGGGCAAACGACCAGATGATTAGTCTAGAGCACGTGGGTGACACGAAGCGTTTAGGGCTGCGCGTAGGAGCGTGAGCGTTTAGCGAGCACATGTATGACCGGCGTGGCGATGACTCCCATGAGAATCTATGCGCAACCAGTGAACACACCTGTGCTTCTTTACGTGTGTACACCCAAAAAAAAAAAGACTAAATTAGTGTGACTCCCCCCCCCCCCCACACACACACACATACACACGTATTTTTATTTATGATGTATGATGAATGATCAGTCACACTGTTTCTAGATCATACGTATAAAACGCATATATTACCAGAATTCCGTGCTTTCGGTAATTACCGATAAACCCCGAAAATTAACCCGGTATTCGCTGTAGATGCATGATGACAGATTTTGTGGAAGAAAAGCAGACAATTCTGTTATCAGGAAGAAACGCGCATCAAAGTCGACAGACTGTCATTGTACGATGTGTTTGCAGTGTAAACGCGGCTCCAAAGCCCCCCCCCCCCCCCCCCTCTCTCTCTCTCTCTCTCTCTTTTGCGACGCTTGTTACCGTAAGTCTTTTTTTTTTTTTGTATTTTGTGTAGAAAATTGTGTGTGTGCGTAGAGATGTGTGGAGGTAAGGGGGGGGGGGGGGGGGGTTGGATTCAGTGTTGGAGGGTGTCTCAGCTAAGGGGCTGTTATGTGTAACTTCAAATCGCGGGTCACAAGTATAGAGCGCTGTCACATGCGCAACGATGTTGTCAGAGGCGTTCACTGACCTGGTAGACTGGATCGAGGGTAACTCCAGACGGGGCACCCGGCGCTCCGAAGGTCAATCAAACCCAAGATGGCGGTTGTATCACCACACCACACGCCGCAAAGTAAATTAAAATAAAAAAAAGGAACAAACACACGAAGAAAGGAAGAAAGAAAGTAAAAACGGCCGGTTTGTAGCAGAAGAGCAGAGACGGAAGGAAGCTGCACAGTTTCCCAGCTTCAGAAAAAATGTTTGTCAAAGGCACGCTTCAGTAGAGGAATGAGCGAGAGTCGCCTTCTTCGAAGTGAGAAAAGCCGACAAGAGGACGTGGAGGCGTCCGAGAAAGTCCCTTCGAGACAAAAACAAACAAAGAAACCCGCAGCAGCGCACAACACCAGCAACGAAGAACGTAGCAGTGCGTGTGCGCGGGAGTTCGGGTGTAGGACGAATGCCCACGTGCCCGTTTTCTTTTTAATCTCGTTTTTAATTTTTGTCTCTTTCTTTCCTTTATTTCTTTTTTCTTTTTTGGAGTGCCGGGAGCTCAGGAGTGGGTCGCCTCACGTCGAGGCTAAACTCCGCTCAACCTATACGCCGACAGTGCGGTGGAAGCTACGAGCTCGCCCGACCAATCAGTCGCCTCCTTTTTGTCACCCGACCCCGACCTCGCTTTTTTCGGACGTGAGTGGGAGCCGGAGAGAGTGATCACGTGGTCAAAGGTAGGCGTACGATTGGTCCAATAAGAGCTTAGCTTCCGCCGTACACTGTCAGGTTAGGGGTGGACGCAGTTTAGGCGGGAGCAAGAAGGCAAGCGGTAAAGGGGGGGGGGGGGGGGGGGGGGGGGGGGGGCACTTTTAGAACTTGGCACCGTGGGATGTGAGTTGCCGCTTTGTTTGCCTCTTTTGTTTTCTTTGTGTGTGGATTGTCTGTTGCTTCTGGCCGCGCTCGAGGCTAGGGCTCCGGCTTGCGAGTGGATTCGTGCGCTGCCCTGCCTCGCCCTTCCCTCGGGGTGAGGAAGAGAGTTCACTTCCGGTATGCCTATAACCCTGAAACCATTTCGCTAGATCCAGTTTCACCAAAGGGTTTCGCGAAACGTTTGTCGAACCTGCGGTTCGACTGGTTCGAGAAACCTTCGAACTTTTGGTAAAATCTAGGCTTTCAAATAGTTTCGCCCGAATTTCTTCGAAAAAGATTTGAAAATTTGCAGAAAAAAAAAGAAGAAAAAATTATACGTTATGTTGTTTTATATTTTACGGAATATAAAGGGCAAATGCTTAAACTTTTAGTGACTTTGTTCGCTAAAGCGCCGTTCACAAATATGCAACCGAGTAAGACCGAGAGAGGCCAGACCGGTTTTTAGGCCTTTTTGCGACGACTTAAGGCCCCTTGACACACGTGCAACCGAGTACGACCGAGAGAGACAAGACTGCTTTTTAATCCTCTTGCGACATCTTAGGACCAGCTCCGCAGCAGCGCACCCGGTCCTAAAGGCCCGTTCACACTCTTGCAACCGAGTACGACCGAGAGAGACCAAACCGGTTTTTAAGCCTCTTGCGATCTCTTAGGACCAGCTCCGCTCAGCGCATCCGGTCTCAAGAAGTCTTTCTCGGTCGTACTCGGTTGCAAGAGTGTGAACGTGCCTTAAGACGTCGCAAGAGGCTCAAAACCGGTCTGGTCTCTCTCGGTCCTACTCGGTTGCAAGTGTGTGAACGGCGCTTAATTTTATTTTCCAACCTTACAAGTTATAACTTATAACTTATTAGTACGATTATGTGCCTTCGGAGTTTATTTCTCGTGAAGTTCGGAGGGTGTTATCTCGGAGTATTTGCCGCTTAAAATTCGGTGATTACAGAATTTATTTTTGATAAATTCCCAATTCTCGAAATCCGGAGTTTATTTTACCGCGTTGCCAACTTCTTTTTTTAATTCGGAAACAAAATAAATAAAGTCCGGGTACCATAACCCGTTGTCCTGAAGGAACCTGGATGAGCTCTAGCTCACAAAGTTTATTTGTAAAACACGCGTCTTCTGAATCTGAATTGACAGAAACTTTACCGGCGACTGCTTCTCGGATGTTCCCCAAATTTATAAAAAAAAAAAAAAAAAAAATCAAGACGAAATCTTAGTTATAAGGCAGCAGAAATAGGCCTAATCCTCGAATGTATAGCGTCAGCACAGTATACTAAATTCTCTTGTTCGACGCCAACCTTCACCAAATTCATCGCGATTACACGTGTCCGGAGACAGCTCGGCGAATGGGGTGGCTGGAAAGATTAATTGACTGATTGATTGACTGATTTTTAGACACGAAAAAACAATCTGCGCTTTGACACTGAACATGGTCAAACGTCACGTTCAGTTACAGCGCAGAATATGTTTTTGCGGTCTAAAGATATTTTTTAACCTTGTCGTTCGCCGAACCCTCTCTGTAGATTGCGGCGATGAACTCTCCCGAGAGCTTTGCAGGAAAGTATACATAGACACTCCACACTTCTACAGAGTGTGTGCACGTTGTACGCCGGTTGGCAGCAGTGTCGAGTCGTGTTTATTCTTTGACGACAACGCCGTTAACATATGTCGTCCTCCTTGACAGGGCCCTCGCAATGATAAGATTAGTACTCATGTTTACACCAGTATTTTTTTCTTCTTTTTTTATATATTTGACGAGACTGAGTAGTAAATAAAAGGTCGTCAAGCGGCTGTCAAACGAACGAGAAAATACCTCCAACAGAAGACCTCGGCGTTCGCTTCTCTATTGCGTTCTCTTATTTCGTTCAACGCTTCGCCAAATCGGCACGAAACGCTTTTCACCTCATTGTTTCCAATAAATGCTAACTGCCGCTTTTACCCTTACTACTATTATTACTGCCCCTTAGAGCACGCGTAGGCCGGAGTCCTCCCGACAGAGGACATAGACCAACTCAACTCTATGACGTCACAACATGGCGGTGGCGCAGCTCTGTCGGCACTGCGCAGGCGCAGTGCCCGTACGCGGTGTTGGGCAGACGAATTGCTTGCTCGTAAACAGTGTGTTGGTTGATAGCGGAAAATGTTTAGGCTTCGGAAACATTTTGGAGCACAACAAATGCAATCTGCACTGGAACAGTCAATGCGTAGAACGCAAGCTCCAAAAACCGCCCCGGTCGACACACACTCTAAAAAAATGCCCGTGCGTCTACTTTCCCGCACAACACTCGGACAGCCAATCACCTCAACTTACGCAGGCAGCCCAGCGAACGACGATGCCGACACAAATGTTTAAACCAAAAAACGCAGTCTGAGTTGTGACATTAAGTAATGCAAAACGTCACGCTTGCATTGCTTAATGTCACTACTCAGACTGCGTTTTTTGGTCTAAACATGTTTCGGCGTCGTCATTCGCTGAGCTGCCTCCGTAAGTTGCGCTGATTGGCTGTCCGAGTGTTGTGCGGGAAAGTAGACGCATGGGCGTTTTTTTAGGGTGCATCCCAAAGGAATTCACGTGATATCAGTTTTGATGAATTCCGACTCCCGGGACCTAATCGCCACGTTCGGACAAATGCTCTTCGTATTTCGGCCAATCTCGTCAGGTGACACAAACGCAGAAATGAAATGAACTGAAATGAACACGATAAAAATGTAATAAAGAAATGTTTGAAGCCACCGAAGAATGCAGCCTGCAGAAATGTTCTAACGCGCGAACAGGCCTTCATCATTCTAGGTGTTAATAATAATATTAATAATAATTTTTATTTGCGGTCAAAGTATATTACGGAGTGAGACTGAGGAAAAAAGCTTTACGAGTCTTCGCCCTTTTCCCATCCTTACAAAAGCCAGCAGGTTCAGTGTATTGTTCTACATAGAACTACGAAACATTTAATTGGGAGCTCCACATACATACGTAACTCATATACATAAGAGTATGATCCATGTAAGGCTAAGCATAATTACCAAGATTTTAAAACAAATACAACTACCACATTGAAAAAAAAAAGTCAACTTATAAAACACACTCGGATACATTTTAGTGATGATATTTTCAGTATTCAGATAAGTTAACACGCTGGGAAGTTTGAAGAATGACATCGGTTCGCAATACTTTGTTTTGTTAGCAGGAACCTTCCAGATGTCGGTGCTTCGTGTGGGATATATCGGTGATTTGGTTGTAAGGGCGCAAATTTAATAACGTCGCAAACATTGTTCTATAATTCAGATTTACAACTTATGCAAAAACGATATTTATATGAGACACTTACGTCCACCATATTTAAATATGAAAAAAGAGGGTTACTATGGTGATCGTATGAAACAATACAGGTCATTCGTATTATCATTTTTTTGTAACGTAATTATTTTGTTTAAAATTTAACTCGTAGCATTTCCCCGAACTAGCCGACAATTAATAGTTTATAACAGGAACGAATAAGAAATTATAACTAACTAATTTCACTTTTTTTTTTCTTTTAAATACGGCGCAAAGATTATGGCGTAATGTTAAAGCAGTTGGCTGGATCGATGTAGATGACGTAGAGAATGCAGTCCGCAGGCCTTGTGTCGAATAAACACCGTGCTCCGTGGAAAACAAGCAGGAGAGAGCGCCCCCTATAGGGCCTATTCACTGGCGGTCATAGCTGACCTCGCTGCTGCTTTCGAATCACCGGGGAAGAGGGAGAGAGGAAAGCTACTTTTGTACGAATTTCGAGTGAAAGTTAATCTTCTATAATCGTCTAGAGGGAGAATAGTGACATCTGGGGAGGCCTGGGACATACAAAGGAAAGTCCCGGTGAGAAGACAGTTTCCCCTTCCCCTCTTCACTTGGCATTGCCCGAGAGCCGACGGGAAACTCCTCCCGGGCGTGCGCTGTGAGCAGTTAGCTCAAATACGGCGTCCTCTCAAGGCGCCGCCATCTTGCTCGGCTGGGGTGCGCGTGGGCGCGGCCATTATCCATTACGACGCCTTAGCGAGGCTTCGTAATCGGATTATGGCCGCGTCCAAGAGTACCCCAACTGAAAAAGATGGCAGCGCCCTGAAGCCGGACTTCCAAACATGCATACATGTTTGCAAGTCCCGCCTCAGGGCGCCGCCATCTTGATCAGCTGGGGTGCGCGTGGGCGCAGCCATAATCCATTACGACGCCTTAGCGAGGCTTCGTAATCGGATTATGGCCGCGTCCAAGAGTACCCCAACTGAAAAAGATGGCAGCGCCCTGAAGCCGGACTTGCAAACATGCATACATGTTTGCAAGTCCGGCCTCAGGGCGCCGCCATCTTGCTCATTGGGGTGCGCGTGGGCGCGGCCATAATCCATTACGATGCCTTAGCGAGGCTTCGTAATCGGATTATGACGCGTCCAAGAGCACCCCAATGAGCACCCGGAGGCCGGACTTGCAAACGTGTACAGTTCGATGTCTTCGGCGTGTGACAGCGATGTTCGCTTATAAGCGGCACGCGACACTGAAAGCGAGCCGCGTTACCGGGGCAACGATCGGAGGACGCGGGAGCGTCCGTAATTGGAAGTGCGACGACTTCGCGCATGTAACGCTGATAGCGCTAAGAGCAGACGCGGCGGTGGGCCGCAGCAAGAGGCCGATAAGCGCGCGAGGGAACGGATTAACCCGGCGCTAGAGTGTGGGCCTGCGATTAGGCCGACGTCCGCTTATTCCGGGGGAACGGTCCAGGAGGAAGCACACGGCGCCGTATAGGTGCGGAACAAACAGAGAATCGATGGCCTAATTGGTCATCGATAGCAAATGGACAAAGACGAGGAGGGCCTTGACGGTTTTTGGCGCTACGTGATTAACATCATTTGATCGTACACCGTCGGCTGCAGTCGGAGTATGAACACCGTACCTCGAGTATGAACACGTACACCGTCGGCTGTTCATACGGAGTATGAACAAACCTATTATTAAAGGGAAACTGAAGCGGTTCTGGATTTTCAGGAAGAACACTGAAATCGTCTTCATTTGGCCTCCAGGATCATGCGTATCGCGATTATTTCTTCAATTGAGGGCACGGAGCCTGCAGAAAATGATTTCCAAAGAACCTCCGAATCCCTTCTTTCCCGGAGCGTAACGTCATACAAGGAGTTTTCGAAATCTCCGCTCTCGCGCATTTTCAGCGCCTATCAAAGCTATATACGCGCACCCTCGCTATTTTCAAGCTCGCATTTGCATAAGCTGCCCACACGAGCGACACGGGCTTGGTGGACGAAAGATTATTTTATGACGTAACGACTGGTCGGAAGTATTTTCCTGATTACTCGTGTCTAATTACATCTTTAAAAAAAATAAAATAAACCTGATATTTTGATTTACGGGATAAAAAGACTAGAATTCAACTCTAACACTTTTTTTTTCAATATTTTTGAAAACTTTTTTAAGCAATAACGTAGCCAACCTATTTTTTCAATAATTTATAATTTATAAGCTTTGTAAGACTCCTCTGCCACAAGGGTATGCCGAGTTCGTAGCAAAAGCTTGAAAATAAATCACATAAGAGCCATGGCTACGGGGCTACGCCCACGTCCGCTCTGGGTTTCATTGTATCCTGTCTTTAATGCCTACTGCCGAAAAAAAGAAAAGGACGATTTCGATTTTAGCCAATTGTTTCACTTATTTAACGAACAAACCATTCTTATTCGTGAATATAGTTTCGTTTGAAATATTTATAAATGTTTCAAACGACAAAAAGTCGTTAAGAGGACAAGTGAATTTACAGGGGAGGTATAGCCATTTATGGGAATAGCGGTCCACCCATATATGCTTTAGCCGCATATCTTATTAAGATCATATATCGGTAGACAACGGAAAACACTTACGCCACCAACGTCTAATAGGCAGAACAAGCGCGAATTTCTTCTGGCATCGCGCTTTACGAGTGCATCCTTTCAATACGAGTTGAGGAAGCCGGGCATAATGTCTAAACTCAATCTAAAGATTTGTGTCCAAAGAAACTTTTTTCTTGCTGTTTCTTTTTTTTTTTTCATTTAACAGTTTTCGCGGCTGCTCAGACAGTACCGCCATTGGCCTAATGCGATATTACGTAAATCTAACACTGGCATTAACGAAACCAATAGGAAACGCCGTGGCTCCAAAATATCTTAAGTCAAATGTTTCATAACTTAAACGTCTCGCGAATCTACCCAAAACTAGGCTTTAATGTACCAAACAGTAACCATAACCAAAAACGCTATCTAACAAAGAAATAAAAAAGAGACAGTTTTGTTTAAACAGACGTTACCTTACACCAGCGCGACCTTGACGCGGGGATATCCGAGCAAAAAAGAAAAAAAAAAAAAAAAGACCTTGACGTATAACTTCCGCAACGAAAGCCAGAACATATAATAATAATAATAATTTTGTCTTGTTATTGCGGCGCTGCATATGGTAATTTATTCAAGCGAGGCAATGCGGGTGGTGTTTCAGCCTCTGGACACGTAAATTAAAAATAAAAATAGTCATCGAACGTGGACTTGTGGCGCCATCTAGGCATCGAGCCACAAAGCTTCGAGGCTGAGTAGGTTCGATGCTGCTTCGGTGACTGCGCGAGGACTTACCAGATGTCGCTCTTCATCGTAATCCTGTGTAGGATCCTCTTCCACCTGAAATATGAAGAAATCCTGATTATTTTCATCAAGAGACCACTTATCAACAGTAATAAAAGTAATTAAATCTTACAGTGATGACTAACCCTGCCAGAACTAAAGCAGCTTTAGAGGAACCATGGCAATAACTAATAGCAATGTTAGAGATCATAACGCTAATAGCACGAACATTTGGTAAATTATAAATCTTTCTACGTTCTAGATAATAATCGTTCCAGATAATAAAATATTGGGCGTGAACAATTCCGACAATGCCCGTGGTGTGGCTCCACCCTTCCCTTTAAGTTTTGTTTATACCTATACCGAATCACACAGATGAGGTTAGTGCTCGCGCTGCATAGGTCAATATAAAACTAAATACACAGTCTATTGTTCACATGCATATAAATAAATAAGAAAGTCACACGAAAAGAAAACAACGGATAATTATTACGGTATGCGTAAATATATGCCCGAGTCTTTTAGGCAAACCTGTTTATTCCAGTTATTCGCCACCCAATACTTGCGCAGGTAGCAATAGATAATTTATAAATAAATTCGAAAACCAATAAGTACTCTAATCTCAAATACTGTTTTACAGGTAATGCACACTGAATAGAAAATTTGGAGTTTCTCGATTTTGTCATTTTTCGAGTCGCGCGAAAGTCAAAATGATAAACTGCTAAAATCAACAACAAAAACACTAAAAAAAAAAAAAAAAAAAAAAAAAGCTTTGTGGAGCGTTTTTTTTGCTTGCCGTCATTAATTTATTGCGGTATGCAAATGATGAGGACAGTGAACACACTTTCGGAATTCAACATCAAAACAGAGCTAATAAAATAATAAAAGTGTAGGCCTTTTTTAATTTCTAGATTAATCGTTTTGGTATGAAAGAGTTAGTTCAAAGGAACTTGAGACTAAACTCTAATTCACAGACTTGCAACTACTTAGATCGTATAGGTTTAAAGCCTCTTGTGACTTCTTGTGACGACAAAAATGTGTGTCGACCGGTTAGAAGTTCACAAACATCAGTACTTTCTAAACATAGTACTAGCCGTACCCCCATCTCAGCTGCGTACAAAAGAGGAAAAAAATTCTGCGGTGTGACTATGTTTACAGTTGCCAGATCCCTCAATAAACGATGTGTTAAAAAAAAAAAGTTTTTTTGTTTTTTGGGGGGTTTGTGGCGGCTTACAACCCGGAAAGTCCGGTTTCGCCGCCTACTACAAATGGAGGGCAACCGGACTCGCCTTCTCCCATGGAAACAGATTAGTGTCGCAAGAAAACAGTGCCCCCCAAGAATGGCGAAAGGGCGGTCAAGGTCAAGGGAAAAGGGTGTGCGCGTGCGCAGACGCTTACTGGAAAAAGGTCCATTGCCGTACGGCGTTGGTGCTCTGTCAATGCGGGAAAATGCGAACAACACAAGAACAGCCGGCCATAGAAGAGTCGTAAAGCACGCGTACGTCGACCGGCCTCAATACACGCGCTTATTGTCACTTCGTCTATTGGGAGAGCAGCGTTGCACCCCAGGGAAGTCGCGAAATTTAGTAAAAATTTCAGTGAAATTCGATAAAAATCGACTCACGGACTGATAGTGTTATCCGACACAAGCCTTTCCAATTTCGGGAAACAAATATCCTTTATGAAGTCGTTTCTTTTAAACCTGATAAATGTATTGGCGATATTTACACGATATAAAAACAAACGTGTACGATTGTACCGATTCAGTAAATTTATTAACGCGAAACAATCAGACAATATACACGTTTGCGCACGCGCACGAAGGTCGAACTTCAATCGAACCTGTGTCGAACTTGGCGTTAGAAGTTCGAGAAAAGTCGAACCTGATCAAACTCTAAACCATTTCAGGCTCGAGATATCCCTGTTGCCTTACTCTGTGTGGTAACAGCTGCCAGGCCTAAGGATACTGACGTAATAAACATACAGCGTCGAATTAGTTCGTCGATCACTGGAGAGATGCAGCCGGCTGTAAAAATGCAGTATTTGTTTTTGAAATGATGTTTCGTATTCAAAGCAGACGGGCTTTGACAACGACTCTTTTCAAGCCCTTCAAAATGGCGCTGCTTTGATTTACGGTCGGCGTGACACAGCGGCTCAGAGACCAACGCCTATTTATTTATTTATTTTTGTAGCCGTTAAAAATTTGTTTTAATGTTTATACTTTTGCGCTAGAACCGGTTGGCGTCGCCTCTAGATATCTATTCCAATCGGCAGGAGACGCCACCTAGCGGAGTGCAGCTAGAAAAGAAACTTTATGTGAAGCCTCAACATTCGAGCAGACGTCTTCGGCATACCTCATACTACACTATAGCCAGTATAAGTTATGGCCGAATAAAGATACTTAAAAAAAAAAAAAACACGCCAATGTAACGTGGAGGTCTAGAAAATAAAAACAACAACCAAAAGACATTTGTAAACAAAAACAAAAAAATGGAAAACCGCTATTTAGTCAAAGGATGGTACTCGAAACGCTGATGTCTGCCTTGCGCTTATTTTTCACAACCCATCTACAAGAACGTCTAAAACTACTCCAGTCACGACTGAAAAAAA
This sequence comes from Ixodes scapularis, assembly GCF_016920785.2. Lineage (NCBI taxonomy): Eukaryota > Metazoa > Arthropoda > Arachnida > Ixodida > Ixodidae > Ixodes > Ixodes scapularis. Next base: position 11,161,900 of record NW_024609837.1, read on the forward strand.
AAAAAAAAAAAAAAAGAAGAAGAAGAAAAAGAAGAAGAAGAAGAAGAAAAAAAACTTGTTTAGGATAATGAGTTGTGGTGCAGTCGCAATTTCTCAAGAGGCAAACCATTTCCATGTAAATCGCTCTTGCAGAACGAGGAACAATGTGACAAGTTGGCGCTAACGCATGCAGCTTGTAACGTTCAAGGAAGCGTCTGCTACCAATACAAGTTAGTTTTAAACCACCACTTCGTCGTCAATCTCCGCCTATAATCCCACATACCAGTTACAGTGACACAGGCACTCGCTTAGTGTATATGCTCATAAACGGCAAACAAGAAAAAGAACATGCAACCACTCAGTTCAATTTCGGTGACTCGGTATAAAACAGAATCCGACAAAAGGTGTTTTGTTTTCACCGGGACAGACGAAAACCCAGTTTTCTTTAAGACTACGGTACCGCCAAAGCACAGAAAACATGACTTCTTATATCCTTTTTTTTCTCGTTCAAATTAACGCGCGGTGTAGAATTTAAAGAAGGTTCGCGCCAGTGAACAGCGATTTCATCTCTGTGAAATAAACAGGTATTTATTATAGTCGGTGAATGGAAGCTCCACCGACCTCTTTCCACGTTAGCAGAGCGAACGCTGGACGCTGGAGAGGAGGTCGCCTCCTCTCCAGCGTTCGCTCTGCTAAAGTGGAAAGGGCTGGGAGGAGCTTGAACAAAAAATTCACAAGGTGTCTCTTATTTTATCCCTAAGACGACTTGAAGGCTAACGCCCCAGAGCTGATGCATTAAAGACAGACACCTCTCTTAATGCGCTGAGTCGTCTTAATGTGCTGAGTCATCCTTGTCGATGTGCGGAGTCATCCTTCTCAACGTGCTGAGTCACCATCTTAATTCGCTTAGTCAGCCACTTCATTCGCTTTAATTCACTTATTAATTCCGCTTAATGCACTTTAATTCCTCCTAATTAGCTTTGTCGCCCTTCTTAATTAGATTTGATTACTCTTACCTCTCTTTAATTCGTCTTAATTCACCTTGATTCCTCTTAATTCACGTTGATTCCTCTTAAGTCGCTTTATAGCACTTAATTCCCACTAATTCCTCTTACTTCTCTTTAATTCCTCTTACCTCTCTTTAATTCGTCTTAATTCACTTTGATTCCTCTTAATTAGCCTTGTCATCTTTCTTAATTTCATTGCCTCCAGTTCGCCTGAGTGTTCGCGTAAACGTTTTGGTACCTTTCGTGTCGTCGACGTGTTTTCGCTCAAGGACTTTGAAGGTCGACTGAACGATGAGACATAGAAGGCTTTCGCCCTAAAGAAAAGCACCCAGAACCCGGAGCACGAAAGACTAATGCCAACGTACTTCCGTTCAATCGCCGGGCAAATCTTCGAGAAAATTTCTTTTAATGACCGTTTTACAGTTCCCGCCTCACGAAAAGGGGGGAGGGCGGGAGAAAGTGGGGATGGGCTTGCAAGATGCTTTTAGTCTGATGTTTTAAACGATTCTGTCTTGTAACAAACGGGAAAGGCTTTAACAAAGACAAGCAATTTTCTTTTTCTTTTTTTTTTTTTGCAATGAGGTGTTAACGATGTGTTTTTGTGGTTTATGTTGAACCTTGCGTCGTCATGACTGTCGTGATTAGAAACTTCGTCTCGGACACGTGGTCCAGTGCATGTCCAATGTCAGAAATTCTGGCAATATGTACTCGATCCATCTCGTTCTACTTAGACACTACCCACGAAAGGAAAGGAGATATTTCGAGCGAGCGACACTTTCAATGCGAAAGCATTAACTGCCCCATGGAGCGAGCTGACGTCATCAGTTTGAAGCTCGAAAACGGCACCTAGTTTCCGCGATTTTGCCTTCGGTTTTATTGGCTGGCGCGCGTTGACGGGGCTCCCATTGGCCGCAGCGCTCGTCAGTTTCCACGACCGCTCACCCCATGGCGCTGCATGTCCATCAGCGCGCCGTTAACACGGAGCGTCCAAGGTCACCAGGGGAGCACGCGCGCTGACCGGCGACGAAAAGTACGCAGCAGACGACAAAGGGAGCGGACGAACGGCTTGCATGCTTTCGCATTCACAACTCATAAGAAGTGACATGATGAACAGAACAGCGCACACAAAGACAAGGACAGAGAAAAGGAACATGCAGGACACACAAGCGCTGACTCGCAACTGAATTTATACACAAAAGAAAGAAGAAGAAACCGTTCTGAAAGACACGCAGGGCACGCAGTGCTTATGACACGCGACACAACACCATCTAACTGCAATGTCCTTGTCCTTGTCTTTGTCTTTGTCTTTGTCCTTGTCTTTGTGTGCGCTGTTCTGTTCATCATGTCATCATACCAACTCGCCCAACTTACTACACTTCTGCAATTCATAAGAAGTGCTTAGCAGCACCTCGAGCTTTTTAAAGCGTCGCTTTTTACGGAACCCGCCAATCCCAAAATTTTGTCCGTCCATCCGTCCGCGCATTTTCCGCTAAATTTAGCGAGGAAATTGACGTCACGTATTTCAAACACAGCGGAAAGATTGACGTCACCTGACCTATACGTCAATTCAGTTTCCCCGCTGAATTTAGCGGGGAAATATACGTCACGTGACATACCAACTCCCTCTCCCCCTTCCTCTCTTCTCCCTTTCCTCTTTCTCGTTCTCTCTCTCCTCAACCTCCTCATTGTCCTTGGTCTCCACTCCCTGATCACGTGACGTAACAATTTAGTTTCCCAAAAACTTGTATATATAAAAATAAATAGGTTCTTTAATCCCAAAACGACTGTTCAATGACTTTCAAACAATTCAAACAATAGCTCCAAAAAACTGCATTGTCACTGCCAATTTTTTTTTCTTTTTGTCAAGATTCTGTGCATGATGTCATTCAGAATAAAACAAAGGACTGAAAGAAAAAAAGGAAAAGGACCAATCCTTCCATTAAAACAATTATAAAAGTACGAGCACTTCCGCGGTTAACTTAATTCGCTTTCGCAGCTATAGCCGACGCAAAAAACGGCGTCATTCCAATCGCTTCGCTAACTCCTCCTCCAGAAACGCCGTAAGATTACTTTTTCCCTCTCTCACTGCTATCTGCCTTCCTTCCTTCCCTGGTACGAGGCTGACATTTCGATTCGTACATTCCGGCGGCGGGAGGACCAACCGGTTCGGCACCAAATTCCCACGTCAAACGTGAAGGGGCGCTTCACTCCCGCCATGCGAGAAATGCACGACTCGACGAATGCCCGAGGAACAATTTGTGGGAGACTGTTGCAGCTTGCAGTCTCGTTCGAGACCACGTAGCGCTCTTCTACCATAGCTATTTTAAAGCGCCCGGACTGTCCGATTTTAAACTTTGGGAGGGCGCTTGCAGCCTATAGTGGCGGAATTGTTGTACAGGTGTTTAACATGTCGAAAAGCTGTATGTTTATATGATAAAACAGCAGAGCTACTCTTTGAGCGTGAAAGAATCGGTGAGATGAGATTACCATGGCGCATGCCTCGAGACATGGGCACCGGGACTCGTTGCCGATTGCCTGGGGGCCGCGTGTTTGAAACCTTCGCTGTCTACAGCGATTTGTCTACAGCTGGCGACGTCACCGACTATATAAGGCCTGTCGCTCAACGCCCTCTTTGTGCACGGCACATTTGGACCGCCCGCCTCAGACACAACGAGCAAACTTCCGAGGTGGTGTCGATAAGCGGAATCTCGAGTGCCATAAACAAACTGGGACATCTTGACAAAAGAAGGGTTTCATTCTTAGCCGACGCGCTTATCAGCGGCTGAGCCAACCTAACGGCCGCAGCTCGGAGCTAACTTGAGCGTCTGGAATAGAAGAATTCAAACAAACTCTACGGCAGACATTGTATATCACTGATGAGGTTGGACGTTCAGTGATATTGCCGCACCTAAGTCAGTTTAGGAACGGCGGCTGTCACTACGAGGCTTCGAGGAGGTGAATTCCTTTACGGATATGCTTTCAACCGCCCTTGTATTTTGTTTCGAGCCAGACACATTGGGGGTAGAATTACCCTAGAGTGGAGAGGTCAGTAACCTTCCGTGTTTCTACAGATGCATATTCAGCCATATCGCCGTTGATCAAGATGGCGGCCACAGTGATCCATTTACCTAGGGAAGCGACTGTCTGTCCCTTTTCAGTGTGTGGCCACAGGAATGGCAATATCCATGAGCAAGAATTTTAGTCTTTAGGTGCCATAATTATGGTGTTTATGAATCGGGAACATGTATGATTCCATAGTGCTTTAATGACAACACGCTTTAACCCACGGAAATGGCAATTTTTTTTCCTTTTAAATTTCTCTCCCCTCCCCCCCTTCCTTCCTTTAAGCACGAACAGCCTCCAAAAAGAAAAATGAGACATTTATGCTTCCACAAACATACATTAAGCCTTTGTGGCCGTACTATACAAAGGTCGGGACGAACTATGCAAATTGAATAAGGAAAAAAAAATAATCGCCTCAACTCCGACGATTATAAGCCTCGACCAAAACTAAATATTCACCACGTCCGTTTACATAACCGCGGCGTTACGCCTCCCTCGGCCAAAGAATCTTCCCATTAGTGGAAACAGGGCTTGTCCACATAAAACGGCGTCGTGTGACATAAAACGACGAGGCTGAATGCGAATGACGAGGCTTACGGAATGCTTAGACCTAAAAAAAGAACAGTGTGTGCTATGGCACTGAGCACGACGTATTACCATGCTCAATGTCATAGCGCAAACTGTTTTTTTTTTTTATTAACGTGTTTTTAGTTTTGTCATACTCCGCGTCATATCCTATGCGGGAAAGCAAACGCTCCAGATCTCTCGAAGCGTTGTACGACAGAAAACGGCCCTCTAGTGCTACATAAAACGGCATCACGTGACTTAAAACGGCGTCAATTCCACATTTCCGTTCCAGGTCAAGGGATAGGCGACCCTGATGACCGTCCCTTCTCCGCCGACGCTGTTAACGTAACGGCGATGGCTTTCATGCGCGGGGAGGAGCGCGAACAACGCGGATGTCCACAGCAAGGACAAAGGGGACTTCCTACGTCCACGAACGCATCTTTCTCTCAAAGATAAAAAAAGAAGAAGATAGCGCAGATGTCCGCCTGCTGTCCTAGATCCGGAAAAGACACTCGCGGCATCGTCCGCTATCATCACCAGTGACTGGAGTATGTGCGCTGTCACTTCAGTACCCCAGAGGATGAATGAGAGCGGCAGGGCGTCCATCTTTGAATGTCCGCGGCTCCCAGCTCGCGCTCGTTGCCTTTCACCGCGTTTCGGCTGCGCGTGCCCGCTCGAGGTTGACGCCGAAGCACCATCGAAGGCGGACAGCAGCTCGCGCTGGAGGCGGGACAACTGAAACTCCTCTATGTCGTTTTCACTCTGTCAGTAGATATAGTGCCATAGCCTCCTCTATACTGACAAAGCCTGGCAGATCGCCACGAGAAGCGGCCGCCGAAATGGAAAGGGTAGAGCGGCAGACAACGGATGAGAGGAGAGCCAGGTGACTGGCGCCCCGCTGCGGCGAGACGCCGAAACACACTTCTCTCGAGCGAACGAGTGTGTTTCGGGTCCTCGCCGCTGCAAAAAGCTGTGCGCTGGTGTCCAGGTTCCCCGAGAAATGGCTCTTTGATGCTCTGTGCTACCAGATCCTCGTTCTCCAAATCTGCGACCGGGCACTCATATGGCTCCGTCGTCGAACTGCCAGGCTTTGTGAGTATAGAGGAGACTATGATCGTATGTGCAAACATTGGGAATGTTGTCTGCAGGTATGTTGGTAGCCTTCATATGCACGAAGCATACGTGCTTCAAACATTGTTCAGAATGGAAGCTTGGGCGTGTTGGTAAGGCATGATTATTTAAAACGTACAGCGAAAAAGACGGGACGGAAGAAAGTATTTTTCGCTGTACGTTTTAAATGATATCCCAACATTGGACTGTCTGCGGATAGTTCTGCAGTCGTGTCTGCAACGGACATGACGACAGAGGAGTCTTTTTTTGTACGACGATGTGTGGGCAGTGTCACTGCGGCTTGAAGCCGGTTCACACATTCGCATTGGAGTGTGGACGACCGCGTTGAAACCGCCTGCCTAGTGTTTACGTACGAAAGAATTCACACTGGCGATGCATCTGTCGGGCAACTGGGAACTATTTCGACCTTCGTGTATTTCCTAGTTGTTTTACGCAACGCTATTTTACCCCCCCCCCCCCCCCCCCCCCCCCCCCCACACGGGCTATCCATTCCTCATAGATGGTGCGTAGATTTCCAGTTATGGGCAGGCCGATATGCATTGTGCCACGTCATAGACGATTGTTGTTCATGGGCGCAAAAATAAAGAGATGATGATGATGATGAAAGTGTTCTAGGCCTACTGATAGATATGACACCAGTGTGCCAGTGTCTTGCCTCGTCGCGAGCAGTGACAAACAGTTGCAATGTACTCGGTTACGCAAACGTGTGAACTAGCCTTTAGTTACCAGACATTACAAGTTGTTACCCCGAAGCTGTTTTCACTCTCCGCCCCCCCCCCCCCCCCCCCGCAAGAAACAAAAACAAAGAACATTAGCGTTCAAAACTTACGTGAGTCACGGCGATGCCGTTCTCAGTTATTTATTTATTGCGTACTGCAGGCCTTGATTAGGCCCTTGCAGGCGTGGGGTACAGATCGAAAGGACGCAAATAATAGAAGAAAAAAAATTATCCTTTCAACCATCGTTTTACATAACTAACAGTAAGAAGAACAGCAATGACTGTCGGAAGAAACAATCAACGCCCGAATATAAAAATGTGCCAAAAAACATAATGACACGAATTAAAAACGGTGATCATCGAGTGCTTTACTGAAGTCAGGGGAGATAAAAATATCATAGGGCAGTGAGTTCCAATTTGATAGAGTGCGTGGAAAAAAAATCAAAACTTGAAAATGTTAGTTTCAGCAAATATTGGCTGAAGAGAAAACTCAATGTGGTGCCTAGTTTCCCTGGAAGTTAATTGAGTAAAATAAGAGCTTGAGTCAATTCAGAGCTTGCTATCCTAACTGAAAAAGCCAGTCGCTATCTGGGTTATGGAACTGGAAATCTAACTGCAATTGTTTCTGGAAATTTGTAATCCAGATTGAAGAAAAAGGAATAATTTCTGAAAATCTGATATCCAGATAGTTCCATAACCCAGGTAGAGAAAAGTTATACTGGGGTTTTCGGCAGGGATGATAAAGCAAATACAAAAATCTTAATCTCGAAATCATTCTACGTAGTTCGAGAGACATTATACTATTTGCAGACATCAACAAGGTCGGGGAGTCCAACCTCTCATATTTTCCATAAATAAGACGAACCGCTCTCCGTTGAACCATCTCAAGTTTTGACGCTTGAGATGGTTCAATCCACTGAGTTATGGAGCAGATACAGTCAGAGCAAAACTTGACAACGCCGCAGGACCACTAAAATGGTCCGGGTCCTGAGGCTTAAAAAAATGAAAGCCCTGTAACGCCGAATTAGAGCGCAGCTCTTGAGGAGGAGGGAAGGGTACTGAGGGGAAGGTATACCCCTCCTCCCTCCTCCTGTCTGCTACTCCTCCCTCCGAGCGGCGTCGCCGTCGCCTCACGAGGGTCACGTGACCTCACGCGGGGTCATGTGACGTCACTCGGGTCATGGGACCCCGATGACGTCACTGATGACGTCATCAGTGACGATGATGGTGCGAATGCCGGTGACGCCATCAGTGACGATGCCAATAACATCATCAGTGACGTCACTGATGACGTCATCAGTGACGATGACGATGCGGATGCCGATGACGTCACGCGTCCCATAATGCACCGCGCAATTACGCCGACGGCGACGCCGCTCAAGCCGGGAACGGGCGCCTAAAAGCTGCGCTCTAAAACGCCATAGTTTCTGTTTCGCTTTATTTTGTAAGCCAGATATTCTGAGTCTCACATCATACGGCGGGTACATAAAAGGTAAAGAGAAAGCATATGAACCAATAAACACGCAAAGTTTGCCTAGCTTTTTCTTAAATTTGATTTCGTTATCGATTTGCAAACGACTATGTAAGTATACGGTGCACGCAGCAATTCAAAACCATAGTTCATTATTTCGACGTCAACCATTAAATATCTATTATTCAGTCCTGCGCCCGCAACACACGACAAACGACCCACGTTTTCGAAGTACAACTGGCATTACAAGTAAAAATTACGCTGAAAACGCCGGCGAGCTTGTGACCTTAAAACCGTCCAAACGCGTACCAAAAATAAAGAAAAGAAATAGCATACAGGAAATGACAAACGAACGCACAGTAAACTACTTGTTTTTCATTTTTGTGTTGCATGTCTTACGCCATTGAATTGCGACATTGTTTCAGATGAGGACCTTAACGTCGTTTCCTTTTCCTTTTCTCGTTTAGCTCTTCACTCAATTTGTGCTAGAAGGATGTGCGGGAAAATGTAGCGTACGAGCCAACTGGGCGCGGCCGAAGAACAACAACACAAACCAACTCCAGCAGAGACTGGCGTTAGGCAACAACAATAACACAATTTTAGTTTTAACCTGTACGTTATAAGTAGGGTTCGGAGTTTTCGGTTTAAACCGATAAAAACCGATAAAAGTACGCCGAATCCATTTTCGTAAATTCGGTTTTAACCGAAAAAGGTCAGGTTTTTTGCTCGGCCTTTTCAATTTAAACCGATAAAAACCGATAAAAGTACGTCTAATTCCTTTTCTAAAATTCAGTTTTAACTGGAAAAGGTCACTTTGACCTTCCAGTCGTACCGCAGAGCCTTGGCGAAAAAATGGAACGACAGTGTCTATAAACAGATGTCCGAATGTATGGGATAGAAGGATGCCATCACGTTGTTTTGGTTTAATGTGTCCGTCATCGCACATTAAACCAAACGTGAAGTCCGAAATGCTTCATGACTTCGCCATGTACGAGCATGTTTTCAAACTCGTTGTGAAAAAAACTGACTTGATGCAAGCTCTGCATGGTGTGTTGTGCCTCAAAACGTCGCACCGTGTCTCTTTTTGCGGTCACAATTGATTTATTGGCCGATTTTGGCTCAGGCAGCGCTTCACCTCCTCATCCGGCCACTGTCCAGTGTTAGCGTTAAGAGGGCATTCTCGAAGCTCAGGGTCATATTAACAGGCAAGAAAGGCTGCGGATCAACGAGGAGAACCTGGGCAAGTACATGTGTGTTTACCAGAATAAGATCACGTAATCCTGATGTACAAAAGGTGAAGTTTCATGTTATTTCGGCATAGGCCTCGTATATGACTTGCTTGTACCAAAGTTGTTGTTTTCTTGTTTCTATTACAGTTGCACATATTTGCCGAATAAACTGTCCGTTTATATTTCAATGTATCTGTACCGTTACTCTTTGAGTGATAACAAATATCAGAGCTAGAAGGACCATCTTATCCGGTGTCCGTTGGTGTTCATTTTATATTCACCGAAAAAAGTCGATAAACTTTTGTGGGCATAAATATACGCCGAAAAAAACCGAAAATTGATTTTTAAAATAAACACCGAAAAAAGTACGCCGAATTTTGAAAAAGTAGAAACCGAAAACGCGGAACCCTAGTTATAAGCAACTTTCTGAGGGTGCTACCACGGTTATTAGATAAACCCCTTACTGGTCTCGAGAGTTCGGCGGTTTCAGCCCTAGTATATGATGTCACCATAAGCCACGCCAATTCACGTGAAAAAAAAAAAAGAAGTATGAAATTTTTTTTAAAGCAGATGTAGCTCTAATTACGGGAAGTTTCAATTATTCCAAACTAAAAATGAGGCCTCAAATATAGATGGAGATTTCAATCGTCCGTCCTTTTACGAGTCCATGAATCTTACGCTGGTTTCCTCAACTTGGCGTCCATCCATTAGGTTCTTCGAGCGATCTGATTGGTCCACTCTAACCTGTGGTGCTTCAATTTGTCACAAGGGAAAGCTGTAGATGGTTGAGCGTGTTGGTTTCTAATTTACGATAAGGAAAGAGGAGGGACATTGAAAGCCTGTCTTGTCTCTTTGGCTCAATGTCCCTCTTTCCTTATCGTAAATTAAATTCCCGCTCCGCGATTAGTAAACGGGATATTTCAGACACGCCCAGTATGGTATCTCAAGTAAGGTCGTTAAGAGTAATAATACCATAACTATTCAAGCCACCATATACACAACACATAGCCTGATTCTCAAAGCTTTGTAAGCTCCGTCTAGGCTTGACTTCGTTATCGTAGTAGCGAGTTTCAGGATAGCGTACCCGAAAGGCTTTACGTGCGCAAAGAAACAGCGTCGCCACTACTGCGCATGCGTCGAGCTTACACCGCGTTTTGGATTGGCGCACGGCGACGACACCATCTATTCATTCATTTATTTTTCCCCACGCCATGTTTCCGAGTACGCTACTCTAAAACTCGCATACAGCTTCCAGCTATCATCTTCGAGCCAAAGAAGAAGTGGGCGGATCTTCGGTAGCCTAAATTTTAGCGCAAGTACCAATTAAACAGTTCATTCAACTCGGCAAACACGAAGATAAATTAGAACGCCCCTCTCAAGTTCTTATTAATAACGGTGTCTGGTCCTCCTATTAAGGCCAGCGTTGCGTAAACGAACCACGAGGAGAGGACAGCTAGGGTCGTATGTACTTAGGGAGTGGATGGAGGGGCTCGCGTTCCTTTGCCCAAAAAGAGCAAGTTACAAATTGTCTATTACGCCCTTCAAAAAGGCATAAGACAAATACTAGACAAGCATCTTGATCCACCTCTTCAAGAAAACCAACAAACCAGGACACGCCCCTAATGGTACTCATAATTCACTTCGTTAAACTCAATCTAACATATCCGGGTTCTTTCCTTCTAGTTTAATTCAACAAACGAACTGTTACATAAGATGGTTAATTTATTGATGTTTTTGTTTCTTTTATTTCGAAGTCTGTCAAGGAGCCAGTGAGTAAATATCAAACATATTTGGGGGTAAAACGATACTCAAATGGAGCACGTCACAATTGTTTTGACAATAGTGAGCAACACTCCGGTATAATGTTAGAATCCGGCACAATGGTTGGATACAGTATATAGTGTTTGTATCCAGTCCTGTATTTGAATCCGGTATGACGTTTGAATCCGGTACGATCGTTGAATCCAGTACGATGCTTAAATTGAGTACAATGTATGATGTTTGAATTCGGCATGATGTTTGAATCTGATACGATAGTTCAATAGTACGATGTTTAAATTCAACCCAGTGCGATGTTTGAATTCGGTATGATGTTTGAATCCGGTACGATGCTTGAATACAGTACGATGTTTGGATCCGGTACGATGTTTGAATCCAGTACAATATCCAGTCCGATGTGTGAATCCGGTATGATGTCTTAACCTGGTGCGAGGGCAACACTAGTAAAAAAAGAAAAAAAAAAATTGGGGTTGCGGTGTAGACGCCGACACAAATGTTGCAAGTGCGGCCAAAGAAACTACAAATAGCACGGGTCTCTCTGTTCATTCCGTCAGAATAAACTTGTCCGTATTTGGCACTCCGTCACCCCGGTGCGTTGGAAGCGCGAGTGATCACCGAGGTCACTCATCAAATCCACCACCGAGGGTTAGTGTCCTCGAGAACTTTCTTTTTCCCTTTACGCACTGCCTCGCTGATGCAGAACGTGAACGAAGGCCACGGACAGAGGCAGCCAAAAATGGTCTCATGATGCCGTGGAGAACCGGCGCAGCTCGCATAACCTAAATATTGAAAAGAATCATCTGCGAACGAAAAAAGAAAACTTTCCTTTCGACGTAATAAGAAGAAAACAATATTGAGTCCGTCTTTGACAGTACGTTACACAAAGCTCCATCTCTTCATAACAAAAAGCACACACACGTAAAAATGTCGCAAACCGAGAGAGGTATTTCTTCAAGCTCAAAATAACAACTAATGTTTATATAAAAAAAGTCATATGTATAACGTAAAAACGAGGACTCGATGTTGCGCTCTGTTCATTGTTCATTGGTTGAGCGTGTAACCGAACGAAACAGAGAATAGAGTGACGTTCCACAATCAACCGCACCGGATTTTGTGCAAGCCTCTGGAAAGCCAAGAAATAAAAAAAGTAACGGTTAAGTGTTTCATTAACACTACTCAGAGGGTAGCCACGCACGTTCAGTGCCAGCCAAGAAACAAGAAAAAAAAAACAGGCAAGCTTTTAATGGTTAAATGATTCATTGGCTCTACCCAAAGAGCAATCGCTCACGTTCACCGTTAGCCAATAACCCGCAAACAAACTTTGGTTGGTAAACTCCTCGAATGATTCTACTCACGTTCAGCGTGGAGGTCGCACCGACGCCCCGGTGTCCTTGACCCCCGCGAGACGATCCGCAGAGGCAAGACGACAACATAATCCGTGTTGACGCGCTCTCCACTTCGCCACACACAAAGCCAACACCAAACACACCAACACCACCCCACAGATCACTCCAGCTTCGAAACCACCACCCCCATCACACCAGGACCGCGCACACCACTCAATCCCCACCCGAGGTCCCAGCTACGAGCCAGCACAGAGCGAGTCACCAAGCCTTAACACAATCACCATCATCAGTGGCTACCGTTCACGTGAACTCCACGAAGAAGCCGCCGTCGCAACTCTGAACGAGAGCAGGCAGCTGAACGGGGCAACGGACCGCACGGAAACAGCGGACCAGGCGCCAGCATCGCCGGCAGCAAGCTGTGACGAGGAGGACCAAAGGCGCCGAAGTCGACGCACCCCTCCGCGAATACCGGCTCGCCCGCCCACACTCGATGTTACGCCGGTACACAAGGGGTCCAGTCGTTGCGGGTTTGACCGGACAGGCTACCTGCTCGCTGCTGCCGGCCTTAGCACGACCACCTCTCCGAGCTGAGTTGCTGCTGCCCCGTGGCGACCCCTTGCGGCGCTACGCTCGATCTAAGACTCGGCTACCCCCGCGGAATTCCTTGCCGTTATGCGACGGTCAGCTGTGACGCGATGTGCGGATGCTGAATACGGTGTTGGTTCAGCGGGAACGCTGCTTCTCCGGGCTGAACGCTGAACGAGTTGTGGATTCTGACAAGAGGGACTCGCTGGATGCGCGTGTTGGAGTCTCTGACTCTAAGCTAGTGAAAGTTCGTGTTTTGACGCTGAATGACACTGAAGTCTAAACGATTCTTCAGGCTAAAGGCTGAACTACCTGTGGATTGTGACACAACGTACTGGCTGGATATGCTTCTTTGAAATTCTAAATTGAATTTAGTGGAAGTAACGTTAGCGAGGGTTCGTGCTTAGATGCTGGATGAATTCAGTGTCACTTCAGTCGGAACGCTTCTTCAGGCTGAATGCTGAACGACCTGTGGATTCTGACAAGAAACATGCACTGAATATACGTGTTTGAGCTTCTGAATTTTTAAGCATTCGTGTGTTTCTCCTGCGTGATTGCTATACTATATCAGCATTGCTGCATGTTGAGTTAACCGAGGCCCTGATTGGGGTCTATACGAACTCAGCAATGTGCTCAGGCTGGTGAAACTGATCAGTAAAGTCTGGAATAGAACCAAAGAATCCCGTCAATCCGTGTTCAACTTTCGCTGTGGGACAGTCCTTACCGGAATCCCTTCGCTTTAAACATGGTCAATTAAATGCGTACAAAAAAAAAATCACAAAAAAACAGCATCATAAAAACTAATAAAAAAAATCAATGATATGTTTGCAAAAGTGTTGTTAGACTCGATTAATCTTGTCTGTTTGTAGACGCTCGTTTTATCAATAAATGGGCGATGACGCCATTATTCCTGTCCGTCTGCGCATCGCAATGTCATTTGATTTGGACATGATCGACTGAGTTGTGGGTCGCTGGAGCTGGTGCCGTTTTTTTCGCTCAAGGTTGATTTCGATATACACCTATGTTTTTTTTTTTTTTATTTAATGAAACGGCACGGTGGCTTCCTCTGGCGTCGCTAAACTCGATTATTTAACATATTCTTATAACTCTAGAAGTCAATCTCGACTTATATAAGAAATATACTTTGTTTTGGTGTCGCAAAATAACTTAATTCGGTGCGTGTTTTGCACGACTTTAATAGCCAGCGTAAGGTCTGTCGGCACTTAGAACAAAGTTTACACTGCCGCAATGTTCGGTGTAACGTACCTATGTGCGTTTAACGGTTCGAATTCGTGCGTTTAACGGTTCGAATTCGTGTGTTCGGAGCTCAACATCACGCAATTCTGTCCCTAAGTCCAGTCCGTTTGATCCACTTAGCTTCGGATGTTGATGCTGGCAAACGTACCAAAATAGCCTGCAGCTACGTCATCCAAATTAAGCCAAACCAAAGATTAAACAAAAAAAAAAAAAAAAAACTTAATCTCAACGACCGGACGCTAAAAATCCGAGCCCAAAAAGAAACGCAAGAATCAAAAAGAGAGATTTAAAAAAAAAATATAGACGCGACGTAGCATCAAATGTATATATCCACCTATACAAATAGTGATTACGGATTAACGAATTATCTATAACCCACTCGGTTTGTCATGGTATCGAGGCACCGATTTGCGTGGGAAGGGGAAGTCCTTCGATTCCACAAACTCAACGCGGCGCTCGCGTTATTCAAAGAAGCCTCAAACAAACTGCGTAAACACCCTCGCCACACCGAGGGCACATCCTCCTGGAGCCAGCGGTGAACAACGAAGACTCCACGGAACGCACACCACGATCACACCCGATGGACGCCCACAACCATAGACAAAGAATCCTCGTCGTCACTCCAGCCGCAGACGATGGAACATCACTCCTCTTGTCGGTGTCATCCAAGCATCATCACGCACCACACGCGGCACGATCACCAACGAAGCCGGATCCCACACGATCGGCCTTGATCGGAGCTGGCATCGGGTGCAGGCAGAAGAGTCGACCCTGCCAACGTCGCAGCAAACAAGCTCTGCTCAATCCAATGCCGTCTCACAGACACGAGTCACAACCACAAAACTTCCAACTTGGTTCGGCAAGAACCCGAGGCGACGAGCTTTCGCCGAGTCGACCGCTCAACTCCCTTCTCCACTTTGGGCGCCAAAAAAGAAAACGCGGCTGCTTCTCCGCTGTCCCCCCCACCACCACTAGCGCACCAAAAGAAAATACCGAACCCAGCCGACTTCTTCTTGCAGACCAACCCTGCTGGTGCGCGCGCTGCTGGCCGCCGCGATCGGCTCCAAGAACTCTACAAACCCGAAGGGGCAACACGACCAACACAAACACTGGTGCACGCACGAAACCCCCCTTTTCCCTCTCTCCACTGGCCCCCTCCTCCTTCTTTCCGAACCCCCCTCCCTCCCACCCCCTTAGGGCCCTTCTTCACTCCCCCTCCAAGTATTTTTCCCAATGCCCCCCCCCCCCTCTCCCGCGTCCTCCTTACCCACTTGACGGCCTGCCCTTCTCCTTCTTTTACAACGCTGTTCATGGGGGGAGAAGGACGAAGGGGGAGTGAGAGAGGGGGACAGCAAGTTTTCCCCCCTTGGTAGCAGCACGCCCGCCCCCGGCCCGTCAGGGAATCCAGCGGAACTTGAAGAAGCTTGCTACGCGCCCGACATGTGATACGTGTTTTAGATATATCGTTTTGTGTGCGATTCGGAGAATGTTTCCGGAAACAACTTTCTCCGATCTTTTCATCTTTATTTTTGTTTTGGGGGGAGCGTCTTCGTCTTGAAATTTTCATATTTTGAATTATCTTTTTTCTTTTTTTGCTCCTTTAGCGTTCAGACTTAAGTTTGCTGCTGAATGGAAAGAAGTGAAGGCACGACCTCCTTCGGTGACAAATGACGTTTTTACCAAGTGCATTTCCCCCAAAAAGAAGTTCGAAAGATACCACTATCTCTTCAATACCAAATACTTGGTCTATTTCTAGCCTAGCGTAGCTCCTAAGCCAAAACAGATTTGGTAGTGGTACGCTATTTGTTTCGACTACGTTTTCGCGTACATCCTGTCGGTAAGCGCATAACCCACAGAAAACCTATTTACTCTCGGACAAGCTAAGGAACGCAGGATCTGTGGTCACGAGCATTACTACTTTGTTATCTGTTCTTGTGCGTTTTTACCGTGTAATGCCGGCACCTTATCGGCCGCGGAGCGATAATGTTACTTTTGCGTGTGGCCATACCCTGGGATGGTCCGGTAAAATTTCGTCTTCGAGAAAACAATAAAATTATTTTGTCACTTCTTTCGAAAATATCCCTCGCACAATATCCGAATTGTTAATCATCTGCAGCGCAAGTAATTCAATTTTAAACGGAGCGCAACTGCTTACATTGCACCCGCAAAACACGCGGCGTTTCCGTCGGAAACCAGCGGAATGTCCGTACTCTCCTCACTGCACCGCCTCACAGTGAATCTATTATCCATAAACCGCACACGCGTGCTATAGGGAGTATTCACTAGACGCCATATTTGTGGGTGCTGTTTAGAGTGCATGCTCAGAACGAGCTCAGATCAATAGGCTGCTAAGACCGGCACTCTTGATGGTGCGGGACTGTGGAAGCTCGCGCAGCACGCGCTCAGCAGCCGCACATGCACAAAGAACTGTGGAAGCTCGCCATCAGCACGCGCTCAGCAGCCGCACATGCACACAGCTATGGCCGCCAGTGAATACTCCCTATACCACCACCCGTTCTGCTACATAGGCTCTAGCAGCGTATAGACCAACGCGCGGCCCTGACGTCACGCAGCTGCGGTGGCGCTGTCGACGGCGCTGCGCATGCGCAGACGCTTCGCATTTCGCGAATTCTGTTTCTGCGCACGCGCAGTGCCCACACCCGGTGTGGGCAAATGCGGGCTTGTTTGTAAACAGCGCGTCGGTCTATAGACAAGAAAAAGAATGAAATACGAGACACCCATTCCGCCTGAGGTTACCGCGATGCGCTTTGCACAGTCTGCAGCTACCAGGCGGGCCAGTGTCTTCGCCAGAAGAACGTTTCGTTTCTCTGTGACCGATCTCTCTCTCTCAGAGTGAATGAAGGCGCTGTTCATACAGCCGGAAAATTTAGGGAGTTTCATAGTAGATCGTTCTGACGACTGCATAACTATGCCCGATCCTTCGCCGACGCCTCTGAGCGTGTATCGTATGGTTATTTAACGGGCATCGTTATCGGAAGTATCGAAACGATCTACTAAAGCTATCTTTTATCGCGTCCCTCGAATCGAGTGAAAGCAGAGCGCAGAACTCCTGCCACGTGAATGGCCGTCATTGCAGCGTCCTTGCGTTATAACTGATGTTGGTGGTCGACGCATCTTAAACAGCCCATTCTGTCTGAAGGTGCGTAGAACAAATGCGTCACAATACATAATTTGGTTTCATCCATACCCTTGTTGACGCAACAGCTCTAATCAGTCGCATTTTGCGCTATAAACTGCACATTTACAAAAATAAAATAGTTTTTTTTTGTTTTTAACATGTACCTTACAAGTGCTCAGCAAAGTAATTAGTTCGAACCGTCTGAATGAAGACAAAGTAACATTGTAATCACACGAATGAAGATAACGACGCACACCCCAGAATGCAGCGGCCGTCAATGGCTCTCTGTTGCAACCTTGCAACGCCCTGGCTATAGACCTTTTTCACAAGGGCGCCGCCATCTTAAATTGTCGTCACTTCCAGTATGGGCGAAAACCTTGTTTTGCCGTCGCCGCGCCAATAGAAGACATTTAAAATATAAGCCTAACCGTCACACATTCTCGTTTTGGCTCCCCTCTATTTTTTTGCTAGTTACAGGTTGAAACGTTTCATTATTTTGTCGTCGCCCATACTGGAAGTGACGACAATTCAAAATGGCGGCGTCCCTGTGGAAAATGTCTATAGATACACTACAAAATCAGCCTCCCATCTTTGTAGCCAAAAACTCGCTCCAGTTTTAGCCGGAATCTGGGCCGGTCGTATAAGTCTCGCGAAATGTGGGCCGACACGAGCCAAGACGTATCCGCAACGAGCCAAGACGGATCCACGGCCCGCCAAAGGGGACGTTGAAGGCGTTTTGTGTGTTCCGTGTCTGGGCCGTTTGACTGCGAAGTGTATAAGCAGAAAAGCGGAGCTAAATTAATAAAAAAAGAAATACAGAAATAATCATAAAACAGAACAGTTGTACCGGGAACTGACAATCGGGATTGGACAACTCCGAAGACGGTCGAAACGTTCTACTCGTTATTGACCCACTTTTGTAAGGGGAGTGCGCTTAATACAGTCTTGGACAAAACAAACGGGAATCCGGCGTCGATTTCATCTCGAAGCTTACTGAGGAGTTTTAGTTTCATAAAGCTTGACGGAGTAAGTCCTTAAAACAATGTGGTAGTGGCGATGGACTTAGAAGGTCTATCAAGACGCCATGTTGTTATTGTTCTTACTCTTGTTTTTCGAGGAGACTTTCGTAACACTTGTCTTAAGCGTTTCACTTAACAAAAGTTGCCCAGATTTGTAGGAAATGTCCAAGTGGTATCCAATGACCTTAATTCGTCACGCTTGGTTGCACCGCATGATGGCATTAAAAAAATTTTAATTGATGTCATTTTTGATTATTCAGTTATGACTACGGACTTGGCAAAAAAAAACACTAAATCTCTGGTAAGTTATGTCCTAAAAGATTTTGCATCGCAATGAAACAAATGTCCCTTGATTTTATGCACCTCTTTATCTTTTTTCTTTTATTTTTTTAATCCTATGCTCGCTGTCTACGTTGCTTGCCCTTGACAAGCAACATAGATATAAGCCGATGTGCATCTATATATCCCCTGAAACCTAAAGAATATACACATTGCTGGGTGTTTCTAAGGATGGACCTTATTCAGTTATCTATGATCAGTGATAACCTTCTGCGAGCCTGTCGACAGTCAGTTTTCTGCGCAAGCTTCTAAGACTAGTACCTCGGGTAAAATTGAAGATGACTACGCAAGAAGATAGCGTAAACAAGAAGACAAAAACAAGTTACGTAGTCTTAAAAGATGAAACCGAAAGTACATCCCACAAGAACAGGAGGAAACGATTGCAAGGTAAGCTTCCCCGGATCGCCCTTACTCCTCTCTCACTCTCTGTCTCTTATGATCCCTCCCCTCTTCTGAATTCCGAGAAGATGCTAGCAGAAGAGATGAAGCGAGAAACAAAAACAGATAAGAGGTGGAGAGAGTGACTGCGTCTACGTTGTCACGTGACTTTACACTCTCCCCCTTTTTCTCCCATTCTCAAGAGAGAGATTCCGCGAAGGGCGCAGCTTCAGTTCCCTGTTCACGTAACGCTTTTTCTTTGCTTTGTTTTTGTTATTTTTTTTCGGTATTGTTTATGTTTTTCGAGTTCGATTCTTCCCCTTAAGGTCTCCTCTCTATTTAAAGTTGTGTTGTGATGGGTGAGAGTCTTTGTTTCTTAAGTCCTCTTTTTTATTATTATTTCTTTGTTGGAAAATGTGTTTTTTTTTTAAGTAAAAGAAAAAAAAACGTAGGTTATTGAAGAGACAGAAAGGAAACGCCGGAACAAAGACCAAAGTGGGCGGCACTTTTCTTTCTAGAATTGTCGGCGAAGATCCCGGATGTATGTTGCCCTCGTGTGTTCGTGTGCATCAAGTGGAAAGAAAAAAAAAAAGTTAAAAGCAGTTTTCCCGAAACACGCCCCAAGAGAACAGGAACACTGATGTGATCATACTCATCTATCAAGATTTGTATGTAAAATTAAAGTGCCACCTTGTCTCAACATGCTGTGTGCTTGTTAGTTGATGGCTCTCTGTTGTTTATTTCGTAATTTACCGAAGCGCCGACATCCCTTGAGGTGCATTCATACGGGGGCAGTCATAACAAAATTGTACGATACAAAGAAAACGAACGCTACACTCTTAAGAAATCATAATACCAGTTCGAATACTACACCATCGGGTAACAAGCCTCGCGTGGAAAACGAGAAGCTACGTCAATACGGACACTTCATGTCTCTTCTCGAGATCCTTTCTTTTGCGAAATAGAATATGGAACCCTCGTATAACATTTTTATGAATGTCGGTTTGATCATTTCACATACGGTGGAAATAACTTAACCATACAATTTTTCTGCGTTGGCATTAAGGCTTTATGGCGTAAGTGTGTGAAACGATGCTAATTATCACGGCACGTACACTTTATTTATTTATTTTTTCTTAGGGAAACGCAGCGATTGGCTCAGTCTGGAAGGTCACACGATCTGGATTCTTTCGAGTGCACCGGGGCACGACGATTCCGTGGAAACAGCACCGGTCCCACGCAAGTCTGGACACAACCACGCCTAAAACTCCGTCCCTTTCATCGAGCGTTACAAACATCAACGCGAAAACGACCACAAGTTTCCACCGGTCACCCGGTGGCTACCAGGCCGACCGCCGACTCATAGGAGGCACTTCCCGGGATGTAAGCTACGTGTCATGTAAACGATGCGGAGGAAGTGCGGTGACGTCAGAACAACACCGTGCTCTGATTGGCTCTGAGTGGCTCTGACTGGAACGATAGGGGGTAGACCTCGGTGCTTGATGCCTCGAGGTCTACCCACTATTCTTTTCAATCGGAGCCAATCAGAGCTCGACGTGCTGACGTCACCACTACCCTCGTAAAAGAAGCAGACGACTCGGTCTCCGCATAAGACGTACAATGGCACTTATATTTTAATGCCATGTGGAGCCTTTTCCGGAAGAAATAGGAAAGGATCCAGATACACGGTGACTGCACGTCCAAATGGTCAACGAGACAAAATGGCCGACGGTGAACAACGTCCAACATTGGACGTGTTGTTGTCTCGACTGACATTTCATCACGTTTAGACACTCTGACATGAATGGATAATGTGGCTCGACGGGCATTCTGAACCAGACGGAGAATGTTGGTTCGTTTGACGTTTAGACTCGGAGGACATTTTGACACGCGCAGTGATGTGATTGGTCCGAGTCATATTGGAGCAGCCAAAGGTGCGTTTTGGAGCAACAAAAATAACTTTTTTAGCATAAGCACAAACGTCCTTTTCATTCATATCATTGCGAATATTACGTCAAGATTCGTGTGTTGGCCTGTCCAATTATTAGAGAGTGTTTCTCCACCTCCCCACTTGTGTGCAACCTTCTATTAGTATCAATTTCACAGCAGGTTTGATTCCCTGAAGTGCGTACAGTGTTTTTTTTTTTTTCTCGAGTTTTGCTTTTGTTTTTATTGCTGGGTACTTTTGGAACACCGAAACTAATGTTTCGTTCAAATTCTAAAGGTCGCGATAAAACTGCTACCCATGATTAAGATAAAAACAAAGCGTTTGTCATTTGATTATGAACATGAATTACATTTTATATGTAGAACTGCATGATAAAAACACATCAGCGTGCGAAAAATAAATGTACATTACTGTGGCAATTTGGGCCAGTTGGATCATGATCGTAGACAAGCGCCGAACAAATATACAGGGACAAGGAGTTGACGTAAACACTGGCTTTAATTTACTCTGCTGACTGTGACATCGAGCAGATGGAGCCTATGTAAAGGTGATAACTAAAAAGACAGTTGACATAAAGAAATAAACCTATAGAGCAGTCCACATATATATCTCAAATTTTAAAAAAAAAGTCGTCAGAATACTAAAGTTTATCATTATAGTTGGTTTTTTTTTTTAATAGAGCAATATTAAACATCTTCATTAATCAAAATTAATTACAAAATATACTAGCTGCAGTTGTTCCGTCAACACTCACTATTTTTATATATATATATATTTAAGGTTTTTGTGAGCAATGCCCCGCTTTGGAGGAGTGCTTTCTCCTTTGCACAAGAGTGCGCTGCAACAAAGCAAGACGCAAAAAAAAAAAAAAAAAAAGCGATATGTTTATTTTGCAGTTGTCGCTTCAATGCAGTGCACCGGTCCGCGGTGGAAAACGCGCTCAGCAGAGCGGTGACCCTTCAGAACAGACCACAAACACGAGAAATACCGTGAAACTTCCGAGCATTGTCAGCGTCGGTCCATAGATGCGATAGTTTTAAAAATTCGCATATCAGTGCACGAGTATCATGTGGCATGTTGACAATTTTGACTCGATGGGCATTTTGATCGCAAGCGTGCTCGATTAAAAACTAAACTCCATAGAAGAAGGAAGACCAGCGGAGTTGTACAAAAAAAAGTAATGGCCGGCCGGAAGTCGGCAAGCCAGAGTGGAGAGGATGCCGCCATCTATGAGCGACGGCCGCCACCAGATACGTGGCTTACCGCCGTCGCTCATAGATGGCGGTAGGTGTCCAGAGTTCGGCGTCATCATTGGGCGCGTTAAGTTAACGCGCTCCAGCGCGCTCCAGCGGTCAGAGTGCACTCGAGCTAAACTAAACGACAACGTCTCACTTCCGGTGCACGGTGGCGGAGCGCGCTCCGCGAGCTCCATCGTCGGAGATGGTGCGCGAGCAAGGAGGATAGAAGGGTAGGAGAGGGCATGACGTCGCTCGCGTAGCCTCCACAAGCCATGCTCCCTTGACGCCTCGCCTCTTTCTCATTTTCCTCCTTACTCTCCTCACTTACCATGCCAACGTGACCACATCACGTGACCGTAGCTAGCCTTCGTCTTGCTATGGGGTACTAGAATACACCACAGTCTAGACTTCGACCTGATAAAACCTACCGAACGGAGCGCGCGCAAGCCTGCAAGGAGTCCTTCTACGATCAACCATCCATCTCACACGTGACATGTCACGCGCACCAATCGCCAGAGAGATCTGCGGTCACGCTGGGCACAAAATCGTTTAAACTTTTTATGACTAGGCTTCACCACTATTGCAACGTGCCCCGTCCTAGTACTTCTAACCTCCTTGTGCGCGAGAGCTCGAACAGGTTGGTTTCCGGTGAGATGACGGCGTTTCCGCTCTCGAGGCCAGTCTCGCGGTTACTCGCAGTGATTTTGCACGGTGGTCAGTGGCCGGACACTGCCATAGACCCAATGGAGTCGATTTCTAGGAAAACTGGGCGCTCAGCAGCGCTTCCGTGGTCGGAGGCGCTCATTACTGCAACGAATCGAAGCCTCATTGCTCTATTAATAGATTGCGAAACTAAAATAAGCCGCGATAATTATGTCCATAAAATGAAGCGCTAACGTATTAATAATTACTTTTGACGCCGTCGAGCTAGCTGGAGCGGCTTCCTAGCCGTTTGCGAAGACAAAGCCGCTCAAAATCCAACATGGCGCAGCCCTTCCGCCGTTCCCTGCCGCTGCTCCCTACCGTGGTACCGCCGGTACCGCGGTAGGTTTTGTTTGGAAATTTACGGTCCGCGCGTGCCGTACCACGTGTTATGGCAAAGAATTGTAAGTTCTGCTTGCCTACCTTGTGTCCAGCAGTTGACAGTCCGTTACTTGTCGTCGGCGTCTTCCAGGGAATCGAAACAGATGCAGCATTTTTCGCACTCGTTGACGCATTTATTCAGTCATTTGCATGACAAGGAAAAACAATTTACACTGTCACTTTATACAAGCGTTGCTATGCGGAAAAAAATTAATAATGAGCGCAGTATCTACGTTTAGCAAGAGGTGCTACAGTGAAGATACAATGTGCGACACTGTTAGCTCGAACGTGACATAGCTTTTTCACTTTGAAAGGCTATCGGCGCAAGTTCGCCAAGTGACTACTTATAGTTTCGTAAACCTCAGACGCAACTATGGCGCGAGAATATCGGTCTTCGCGATTGAAAAACACAATAGTCATGTCTCGCTAACATGGTCGATCGTTTCGGTCACGCCGCTATAAATGTCATTTTCGGGGACTGATATGTGTCCCCATACAATTCTAACTCGTCACGTTAAATAAAGAAACCCGAAGTACGTACTATGGACAGCTAGCTTGGGAGCGAAATGGATAAATACATGTTTTTTTATCATTTTATTGTGGTCTCTGTAAAGACAAATGCAAAAAATGTGGGGGGGGGGGGGGGGGGGGGGGGGAATAGTGAGGCAAAAAAGAACGACGAGGGTAGAAAGTTGGGCGAGTTGGTGATTCATAATGATTAAAAAGCGCGACAGGACAACGGACACAGAAGGAGACACAGCACTGTGTCTGTGTCTCCTTCTGTGTCCATTGTCCTGTCGCGCTTTTTTAATCATCATAATCATTTTCAAAAAAGAATAGTAAAGCTCTTCAGCTACGCAATTTACTCAGAGCTGCACAATTGTCAGATATGACAATAAGACTCAATGGTTACAATTTTCAGGGGTTTCCAGCCTGAATCACTTGCAGTTCTTTCCCTTTCCCAGTTGCAGATGACAAAAATAAACAACATACCACCTTCATTGTTTATTCTTTGTGATCTTGGCAGGGATCCAAGATTATGGATGACCAACATTATGGAGAATGGTTTTGGAAACTGCAGATGTCCATATTAAAGAGAAAATACTGCAACAGCAAACAGAAATGTCTGTTTCCGTGACATGAAAACACAATAATCATAATTTATGATATGTGTTACATAGAAGCAAATCCAGTGTGAAGTAAATATGCAGCCTTGCCGGAGAATTGTATGCAAACAGCCCTAGTGGTGAGGCAGGCACAAAGCCAGGGGGGAGGCCCGTAGGGCCTGGCCCCCCCCCCCCCCCCCGAAATCTTCCATTTTGCTAGGACCTCCTCTCCCCCTCATACAGCATTTTGTCATGAGCGGGCCCCCTCCCCCCCGAAACAAAATCCTGGCTACGTGCCTGCAGTGAGGTATGTCTAAGAAGATATTTAAATGGTTATAGGTTGTGGATTCTCAAATACCAACTTGAACGTATGTTACGATAAAACATCAATTCTTCAACCTGTGTAATAAGACAATAATGCAAAATTTTAGTGGGTCAGATATTGTCCACCAAAACTTGAGATCTTAAAGAGTGAAACTCTCTAAATACGTTGTTTGAATTCTAGCTGCCAAAGGTCCTGGAGTCACTGGTTTGAAGCAACAGATATTTCCCATGAATAAACTGTGAGTGCGCAGGCGAGCTGGTGGATGTTGATCATAATGTAGAAAACTCGAGACTGTGGTAAAAGCAAGGAAACGGAGTCGAAGAAGAAAGACGGGAAAAGAATGTCTCAATGTTCTTTTCCCCTGTCTTTCTTCTTCGACTCCGTTTCCTTGCTTTTACCACAGTCTCGGGTTTTCTACATTAAGATATTTCCCCCCTTGCCCTCCCACCCTAAAAAAAAAACTGCCTAGAGGTTGTTGGCCACCAGCAGGCTAACAACGTGTCTAAATAAAGTGGATGCTCAGAGGCTTCTGTTAGTCTATGATCTTGCTCCATAAAAATCGTGCGAGGAGCAACCTGCTGACGCAGTGGACAACATTGTCTCTCGAGGGTCTCAAGAAGCACAGCCAAAAGATTTCATGCCTAGTTGAAAGCTCGTGTCATTCTGACTGGTCCATGCAAATAAACAGTTAACACAATGAATTGTAACTCGGGCAAACTTATTCGTTGCTTACTTACAGACTTGAACCAAAATGTTTAGAGACCTAATAATGTGTAGATCTAGCTCTCTGTAGACCACTTTCGTATTTCTCATTTCTCTTGGCCTCTTGATGAGCTTCCGATACCTGTCGCTTGCACCGTCAAGTTGAACCACGAGTTGAACCAGGTTTTCTTGGTGTGGCCACCAAGATCCTGTGATGCCCATGGGATGGACCAGCCACTTCACTGCTCTTTCTCATTTTTGCTGTATGTGTGTTCTCTATCCCCTCAGGATCTGCACAGGACAATGTAAGAACCCATTAGTTTGTCTCGTCACAACACATGAACTTGCAGAAGAGAAACAGGGCTATGAAATATTGCAGAGGGCTGCTCCTACTATCCTTTTGTTTTTGTTGTAATTCTGTTTGCCCCAGCCACTCTCGTTTTACATCACAGTTGATCGTAGATTAGACTGCATAAATCACTACGACAGAACCTAGCATGCTGATGGTTACATATTCAGGAAGCTTGATAGGTTGGCCAACAATCAAGTGCACTTTACAAAAGAGTTACCACGGACATACCTTTTGTCTATTGGGGTTCCCTGTCCCTGAGGCTTGTTGGAGTGATTTTCATGCCTTGAGAATCTGTATGAATACACAAAAAAAAAAATGCAAATGATGCTCTTTTATGTGCAACAAACTAAAAAAAAAAAAAAAAAAAAAAAGCCTAACGCGAGTTTTAATTGTTTTGAGGGGAGTGCGTTGAGAGGTGTAAAAAATTTCGAAAGAATTATACATGAAAGGACGGATAGCACATCTCGCGATCAAGCTCTGCTGTCTGCATTCCACCTTTCTATGTTTTACTATCCAGCTTTCTATTTATTTCTGAAAGAAATAAAACGTGGCAAAACTAGTCGCAGGGCTGTAAAAGAATCTACACGAGATACATTAATAAAAACGAACAGATATTATAAGATGTGAACTCCGAAATATTATAACTGAGAGAAGAATATTTATATAGAGACTACAATTTATTCGACGGGATCGACACTGCTGTGAGCGAGATCGACGAGAGGTAGAGGAGGTGATATTTCGCCAACAGTCTACAGATCATAAAATATTTGCAGGACGGTCTTCATCCACAAAACCGTGCTAAGAACGCTCGCCGAAATGGGTACATCGCAATGAAATCACGGTGACATTTTGTAAATTTCAAAAATGAAACGATATATTCAATTACCTAAAAGAGTACAAAACCCTCAAATGGTGCAATTTGTGGCTGGAAGATCAGCTTAGGAAAAGTTTCAATTGGGGTGAAAACTTTCGAACTCACCGTCGTCAGTTGGGATCCGAACGAACGGGTGCTTCTTGTCCCCGACGCTGCTTGGGCACGACTTTGCGTAACCGCACAAATGAGGTGGTTCAAAGACACGAAAAGCTTTCCACTTGCCCGAAAGTGCGAGGCTCGCGCAATGCGATGATCGGGGCGCCGAAGCTTGACGCTCCGAAGACGAGCGAAAGAGCAAGCACCGAGCCAACCGAGCCAACCGAGCAGACCCACGGACGCCTCCACAACGGTCCACCGGTTTCAGAACGCGAAGAGCGCAAGCGCGCATGCGCAGAGGCAGCGGTTTCGTTTTAGAAACGCAAAAACCAGAAAAAAGCAAAATTTCGAGAGTGTGATGTTGAATTGAACTTTTAAAAAAATATATTATATTTTTAGGAATACGTAATTTGTATTTAGTAAATTAATATGCAGTAATAACTAAAGTTAAATGCGGTTTAATTCATTATTGTTTTGTTTAGTTTTTAGTAATGAGCGCCTCCGACCACGCGAGCGCTGCTGTACACCTCTATGGTGGCGCCATCCGTGTTCGAGCCGCGCAACTCGCTCTGTGTCCGGAGGTTGCGGTGGTCGTGGTTTCACCGGTTTCACACGGTGGTGCGGTGGTCTCGCACGAGACGGAAGAATCATCAAAACCCAAGCGTTTTGGGCTCCGGACACCCCGGACCGGGCCGCCGGGCCACTCTGGACCAGAGGCGTCGGGTGTGCGCAATCCGTGGCGAGCGAGTTCGCTCCCGAACGCTCCGAGGGTGCCACCGCGCTCGCCTCGCCAAACTTCGCCGACCGCGACCGCACCAACCGAACCCCGCGGCCGAAAGGCTCCGGCCTAGCCAGGAACGGCACCGAGGTAGGCCGGTCGTGGGTAGGAGCTGCTCGTTCTGCGCTACGATGCAGTGCTCGGAGCTCTCGGCGTCGTTCGTACTTGCGCCGAAGTCTTTAGGGACTCCGTCGGACGCGCAAGTCGCGCCAGCTTGGATGCGTGGATACTTCGACGGCGATCGCTTGGCAGCTCGTTTAGTCGTTCCGTCATCGTGGAAAATAAAAAAAAAAGCATGGTGCTGGTGTAGAAAGGTGTGCATACATCCTTCAAATGCTTGTCGAAGTTTTTCATGTACCTTACCGCAATTTCAGAATTAGGCGAGCCAATAAATTCGGCCATTCAGCCGTCATTTTTAAGGCTTTTGGGAATTCAGAGGGCGTTCGGCGTTTGTTTGTTTGTTTGTTTCTTTATTTAACTCTGGAGAGTTGGGTCACTGTGAATCAGGCGTTACGCCCATACCGGAAGGTTTACAGTGCCTTTTAAGGAGAGAGGGGAAGGAAATTATATACAAAACAAGGGGGGGGGGGGGGGGGCGGGGGGGAGGGGAGTCACCGGCTACATAAATGATACAGAAGTCATGCACTCAATTGTTCCGCAGGTAGCTTGCGACGTTTTTGGTGAACGTGCGAATGGAGGCCTGGTCATTCGGTGCTGGGTTGGTGATCGACGTGGGAAGGGACCTCCAGAGTCGTACCGCGCGGGGGCCAAAAGAGTGGGAATGACGGAGGGTGCGGGTTAACAGGGGCTGCAGGCCACCGGAACGAGTACGTCGCAAAGAGGAGGCGAAAGGAAGCATGGAATTCGGCAGGCTGAGAGTGATCAGGAGGCGTGCTGTCGCAACTTGACGTCGCAGTTGAAGTTGGTCCCAGCCGACCAGTCGGAGGAGGGCACTGGTGCGCAGCTCCTGGTAGGGCGGTGTTGATTGCCCGAGCTGCCGTCTTACAATGTGGTAGGCGGCACGACGTTGCACTGACTCAAGTGAGGCAATGAGTTGAGCTGACGACGGGTCCCAGACAGAGCTGCAGTATTCCAAGACGGGGAGAACCAGTGCTGTAAACAGCGATCTTGGCACGCTGGGGCAGGCTCCTTTGGACGAACGAATGACGAAGGCAAGAAGTCGTCTTGCCTTGGAGACGACGTCTTGGATGTGGCGACGAAAATCGAGGCGTATACCTTTAATCGCCGCACCAACAGCGTGCAGCATAAATACAAGCTCTCGCTGTTGCTGCCGTCTCCGCGCACTTATTTCATCGAAGTCGTCGTCGACCAAACGCTTTTTCGATGTTTCGACGGGACGGGAGCCATGTTCAAGCGCGCGCCGGAGAGCCGGAACCGGAAACGTTAAAAAAGCAGGCGTCAGATGGCGCCTCGGTACCAAAGTGCGCCGTTAAGCTTAGGGGTGTCGCGAACCAGCCGAGGTTCGAGTTCGACCGGGTTCGACTTTTTCGAACCTTTAATGGAAAATTCGACGAACCTTGTATTGAGGTTCGACTCGTGTGCGCATGCGCGACAGGCTGGCCAGTTGGCTTTGGATTGGATGGTGATGGCTATGGGGAGAATTAAGGGCAGCGCTGATTGGTTATTTCAGTTAATGAAGTACAAGAAGATTAAGTTATTAACTTCTATAGTGATTAGAATAGGTTTCTTTTATTTTCAACTGTTCATAAAATAAAATAACCCTTTGCACAAAAAACAAATTCTCCAAACCTAGGCATGCTTGTATCAAGGTCTGGCCACAGTGTCCACAAAGTCGAACCGGTCGAATCTGGGGAAAAGTTCGAAGGTTCGTCGAACCGGTTCGACCCAGTCGAATCCCGAAAGTTCGACCCAAAAATCTGGTTCGACAAAAGTTCGCGACACCCCTAGTTAAGCTACGCTCCGAACCCGCGCGCTCGAGCGCAGATGTCCGGAGTTTGGAGCTCACTAACTTAACGCGCCCATTTCTTTGCGGGGGACACGATCCTGGGGAAACTAGCCCTTAACAGCTTCGCTGTAAAAAAGCGACGAATTTCACCCTATGACGTTTGCTCTGCGCGTGGCGACAGAACAGTGACTGTCGCACCGCGCGGAAAGCTGAGTATTCACTGGACGCCATATTTGTGGGTGCTGTTTAGAGCGCATGCTCAGAACGAGCTCACATTAATAGCCTGCTAAGACTGGCAACCATGATGGTGCTAAATGCACGCTCCATAAGGACTGTGGAAGCTCGCCGTCAGCACGCGCTCAGCAGTCGCGCACACGGATATGGCTGCCAGTGATTACTCCCTATTCGTGCCACCGGGCGGAATTCGCAGGTTATTCGCCGGATATTCGCTCGGCATGGAGTGCATGCCCTTAAGAGGACACCGCCAAGTTAAGCTCGCCACAGCAGACAATACATCCTCTGTGTTCTCTGCCGTTGTACACCAGCAGTTGAGTCGCGACCATAAAATAAATAACAATCCAAAGAACCGACGCCTATTTTTTTTTTTTTTTTTTTGTGCTGTCGGCGGCAGGAATTGTAAACAAGCGGTGACAAACGAGTGCGCTTATTTATTCCACAACCTTATTGCAAGCTGACTCGCAATACCTGCGTTTCCAACACTGTGGGTAGTCAACAGCGGTTCGAGACCGCGAGTCAAAGCACGTTAGAGACTGGCGGTGCGACCGTGCGAGCTATATCTGATATACAACCGACGCGAGTCGGAAAGCGGTATGCCAATATCCACTGTTGTTTCTTGGCGCACAATCATCCGATGTTGTTCGAACAATCCCACTGGCCCCCAGTGTGCAACATCCGTAGGCCAGCACGCGCGTGTTGTTCGTCGCTCTCGAAAGCGAGCCAAGCACATGCCGTACGCACGATCGAACGTTGGCATAAAAACCAGGCAGAATCCACCTTTAAATGCGGCAGCAGTTCTCTAAAAGGCCCTCTTCAGACGGAGCTATTTCTCCCAGCAATTTGACGTCGCAACACCAGCCCCGCGTTTACATTTGCTATCATCATCATCGATATATTTTAATTTTCTCGCACTATTTAAGAACGCAGTTACGCGTTCTAAAGGTGTTTTTGTATCTTTAAATACAGTTGAAAATACTAACACTTTTTTTTTTTTTCTGAAACGATTTATTCCTGAAAACGATCCATTTCAAACCAGAACCAAGTGAAACACAGTTTTTAGTTGTCATCGCCATTACAGGTGTGTCACGTGAAAAATATCGTGTCCCTGATTGGCCTGCTGCCTCTTCAAACGTCTCCGAGTTGCCCTATTTGCTCGTCGCCCGTTTCGAGCTGAACTCGATCGCAGAAATTAGCGTCGCAGCGCGAGGATCTAGGGAAAGCTATAAGGAACATTTCGCCAGCGACGCCGAAATTTCTGGGAACATTGCCCCGTCTGAAGTGGGCCTAAGCAACACCACCTAGACAAGCAGAAGGCCTCCGCACCGTCGTCAAAATCGGATCCATCGAGGCCTAAGATTGGGCACGAGTGCTACGTCAGTTTAGTAAGGTACGTTGTTGGGCTAGTTGGTTCATCTTAGTAAAACAGATAAAATAGCGCAACAGAAACAACGACAAGAAGTAAACAGGACAGGCGCGACACGAGCCCCGGCCGAACACTGCTACGTCAGTGTTCGGCCGGGGCTCGTGTCCAATCAGCGCGTCGAACGTCGGGCTAGGGCCCAATACCCGAGTTAGCGCGATCCGACTCTGATGACGTATCACGAAGGAAGTGGAGGCCACGCGGAGGCTTTTTTAACTCTAGGTGGTGTTGACCTAAGGCCTCCACAGACATAGCGATTTCTCCTAGCAACTACATTTAGGATCTAGGGGAAACTAAGGAACGACTCGCCAGCAACAATGGGAACGTTGCCCCTGACACAGAAATTGCTTGGAAAGTTGCACTGTCCGAAGCGGTCCCTAAGTAACACACTTCCCCCTTCCCATCCCGTGAAAACTTCCTGTCGTGACATTGAAATACACGCGCACGCGCAGAAGAGCGACGTGCGCGTTCCGTCTTTCTCTCCTTACCGCGTGCATGCGCGGGTTCACTGACCGAGGCGCTGCCTGGATGTAATAATAATAATAATTACTTTCTTTACACTGTACGTATAAACATGGTGCTGCAGTCTTCCCAATGTCTCGCAGGTGGGAGGAGCTTACACGCTTCGTGTATGTCATTCATGCACGTAACAAAGGGAACAAGGAAACAACACTATTGTGACCACCCAAGCTTATGTTACATCTGACTGCTAGTGCAACAATTCATCAACCAATAATCGAATGGAGGCGGATCATTAAAATCATTGCGAAGTAAAGGCTCTTCGCTGTGGATGTAAACATTCAAGTATACATCTCGTAATTTTTTAAATCATTTTTGAACATGGTTTGACGTCTTATTTTGCTTCAATGTACAAAACAAACAACAAATATATGTCGGTTATGATGTAACCAGTGCAAGCTACTCAATAAGATGTTTTCTACGCAACAAGAAAAATGTATTTACAACAATGTCGGATACCCGTCTAAATTGACCGTACACACTAAACATTATAACACCCATAATCGTGTAAAAAGGGTGTAAGTTAGGAAAAACACCCTTCTTACACTTCATTTACCCGATATTTGAATATCGATGGGTGTAAAAAGGGTGTGCTGATGTTTTTCATCCCTTCCACACCCTTTTTACGACCTCGCTTATTGCGATGGCGTCTGAAATCGTGTAAAAATGGTGTATGGGCGAATTATACGCCCGGTATTAACACGGTGTGAAAGGGGCGTTATGGTGATGCCTGTCTAATACACCCATGATTTCATATCCGTTAATGCTTATTTCTTTGCTGAAACTGTTGCTGATGTACGGCGGTATAAACATCCAGTATAATTAATCGCTACACGAAGTCGCGTATGGTTAGGAAATGATGGAGTATAGTTTTTGCAACTCCGATCGAACTCACCGTCCGACACGAGGCGAAAATTACGTGTCGCGTGTGCGTCAGTTTCATCATTTCAACTTCGATTTAAAAACAAAACATCTCCACTCGCAAAAGATTAACGAAGACGTGTCAATATACAACCCAAACAGCACACAGCATTGCGCCGATATAGGATCAAATATGAAAAATTGCGCCGTTAGCATTTTGGTCCAGCCAATATCTGTGAAAAAAAAAAGGATGGGTCGCGGCGACGCCATCCTGACATACCGTAGGCGATGCCGTTTTTGGTTGAGCGTCAAGATTCCCGCATGAATGGCCTATGCCGGCGAGGTATGTCTATTTCTGAACCGCCTAAAATCCGACGTTAAAAAAGAAAAGAAAAATAAGATGAAGCGAAACGGAATCTGCTTACTTTTAACCAGAGAAAGACCTCCTGCGCTGAACCACTGAACAAACTATGGGCCGTGGCGCCCTCATTTCGTGTATTACAAACTCACCTGACTGGCCCTCGCACTACTTATAGCACCTTCACTGAGATTTTATTTTTGTGTGTAGTTCTAACGAAACAATTCCGCAAGACAATCGAAAGTGCCGAATTTATGACACCCCGGCTATAGTACGCGATCCTTAGTTGACACCAAAATATCTAGCCTCCCGACGCTTTTTTTTCCTTTTTTTTTTCTTTTTTCGTACGGGTGAAATTGCATCTCTTGTTTCATGCGTTCGAATTTGTTTTGTGTTATTTATTTCGTGATTTCGCGGTCGGCATCAGAGCACGCACGCCACTGCGTGAAGCAAGTCCTGACGTGTCCCATTTTGCGACCCTCCTTGGGCAGCCCAGGTGGCTTATACAAAGCCGCAGAGGGAGATTAGCTGCTTTGTCCACCCCTCTTTGACCTCGTCTTCTGATAAGCCTCCACACCTTCTTTTGTGTCTTCGTGTGGCTGTGAGCGAGTGCGAAGGCCGCTTCTAGCAAATCAGAGGGGTGGTGTGTATTACGTGACCGTTCTCCGTGGGACAGGGACGCTTGGACTATAATATGTCACGTGACTCGCTCCGACGCGCTGATGGGCTCACTGGGGCCGAAGTCTTTGCCGTATTCCAAATTACGGTGAGTGTAGGGGCCACGTAGGTCCGGTTTCTAAAAAGCTTCCGTCAGGCGTCAGTGTTCTTCTGTTTTTCGTGCGTTGCAGTCGCAGCCGTGGTTTTTCGTCTTGAACGGCCGGAATACGTTCATACTAATTTTTTGGTAATATTTGTGAATTTCGTCGGAGTCCATAGAATTATTGTGCTGTGTTTGTTGGACGCGTTTCGACAAAGAACTAACTGCTCGTCGGCGCTCGTGAGACTTCCGCTGATTGTGATCGACCGCCTTCATCCTCGACATTGTGTTTGCGTAGTTTTGTGCTGCCTTAGTCGGATTGTGCATCTATCACGACAGAGAGCTGCTCATCGGCGACGGCGAGAGTTCCGTTGAATGTGAGCAACCGCCTTCATCCTGGACGTTGTGTTTGCGAATTTTTCTGTGGTGCCCGAACCGGATTATGCAACTATCACGGATTACATGAGATCGGTGTTTTATTTGTAAGTACTCTGCAAGCATGCTTCTGGTAGTAGTCCTGCTTCCGTCTCAATAGACCATCTTACTGTTTAGATGCATGAACTGCTGCTTACGCCTCAATCAACTCCCGGTCGTTCCGTCTCTGCCAGCCTGTCGAGTTTTGCCTACGTCAGCAGAGCTAGAAAGCTTTAAAGTAGGTTTAGGCGAAGGAAAGCCTTATTTAAAGTTTGAGTGCATTTATTTTAAGCCTCTAAGAATTTTGTAGCTTTGTCACAAAAACTTAACACTAGGTCACAAATGCCAGCATTTGAGGTTGGACATGGGTTTCTCGCGAATTCGCGAAAGAAGAAGATGAGGTCCATGCACGTTTTTTCTGGATTCAAAAAATAAAGTGTTCCACATGTTTCAATTTGTTAGCAATCATTTCTCCGTAAATACTTTTTGATGAAGTGCTGTGTTACACATTTAGTATAACTTCTTGTAGCTGAATGAAGTGAGAGTTACTGCGCTGGCGAGCTGCTGATTTATCATGGTGAAAAAAACCCAAGACTAGGACAAAAAATCGGGACAACACAACACGTCTCAAGACATTTTGAGACAGTATTGTGTTTTCCCAATTTTTTGTCACTAGTCTCGGGGTTTACCCACCATGCTCTTCTAGCTGCAGTACACGTTTTTGGTAGGGTGTACTGCTGCCATCACACCCTAATAAATAGGTGTAGAGCAGAATCACTCCTTTCTGTGTAGGGTGTAAGGGATTACACCGGTTTTTGAGGGTGTGAGAAATAACACCATTTTTCTAGGGCGTTTTTGTACACCAATAAGGGGGTGAGTTGTGACCCATGCCATTTACACCAATAAGGGCGTGAAAATGTTTAGTGTGTACACGTTTTAGATTCCGAAGCGAACTGCAGAATGTAAGCGAGCCTTTTGTACCCCCTATATTAGTGTTTGGCATAAAACAAAAACAAAGAAAGAAAAAACAGAACGGAACAAAAACACAGAACCCCACACACGTGAAAACGATTATAGACGGCGAAGGAGAGACACAAGTTTTATTGTTCGCGCGTCTCTTCTCTCCGCCTCCGAGCAAGATGCCTACGACGAGAAAACAAAATCGATATAAAGAAAAGGACGACCTCGCGAAGGAATGAGCCGACGCGACGAAATGTGTTTCTAGACGTGTCACGTCTTTCCCGTGGCGAAGAAATGAGACAAAAAAGAGTTATTGCCCCGTCGACGTGAAAGCGGAAGAATGGGAAAGTCCGCCATCACGCTCGTCCGACACCTGGCGAGCGAAATGACAGGCTGAAATATAAGATGATGTATTATAACACATATTTTAATATACTATAATATTAAAACGGAAAAATAATATAGTACAATAATATAACCTAATGTAAGGAAACCAAATATAACGCACAATATAATAGCCTGATATAACATATAATATAGTAACCTAGCATAATATAATATAGCCTGATATAGCACATACTATTGTTGAATTAACAGCGCAAATACGACAGGAAGGAGAGATAAGGGAGACAGGATAGAGCGCTGAACTAACAACTGACGTTTAATAAAAAGAGAAAGAGGAAGAAGAACCGAAGAATGCTTTTAAGAAGAACAGTAGGTGACTTTTGTGATCACTTCCTTCATATCAACTGAAGTAATCGTATAATTTATTCGCCTACTAACTACAACTGCAGCACTTCATATTTACAATCCTTCGCCCCACGCCCTGAGCGCGTGTGGGGCTTTTGGCTCTTCAACACCATGCAAAACACCGAGCTGAACGATCACGGAACACACTCGTCAGAGCAAGTCATAGAACATTCTTACTCTGCTGAACCGAGCAACCCAAATGACGTTCCTATGGATTCTAGTGCTGCAGACCTTCTTCCTTCATCACTTTCACAAGGCAGTGAAGCGTCATTGACACCCGGCCAAGGCACACCTCGTGGAACCGACGACGACATGGAAGAATCTGCAACAGCTCAAAGATCTGAGCACGACCGCTACACACTGGTAACATCGAGAAAGCGTCCCAAACCAAGCGAGTCACCGCCTAAGGCTTCACAAGTAGGACCAACCGTCATATTTGTACCAGCGAACCACACAGATTCCCTCACCAAACTTAGCATCATGAGAGTTTCCTCCGAGCTGGAAAACCACTGCCCAGAAAGCATCCAGATGATACGCCCAAACAACCGACTGAACTTGATCGCAGTAGACACCAGAAACGCACAGGCCACTCGATCGCTTCTAAAACTAACATCTCTGTGCGGAGTCACTGTGAAGTCGTACGAGCCCGGACCCCGCGATGGAGCCGTCGGCGTCATCAAGGGTGTTGGCGACGACGTTGATGATGCTCTCCTAAAAGCTGGGCTAACCTCGGAGATACCCGTGGTCCACGCCAGAAGACTAGGTAAATCTCAAGTAGTCAGGATCCTTTTTAATGGCCCAAAAATGCCCAAGTACGTGCTGCTCTCACGGGTCAGGTACCAAGTTTGGGATTTCGAAGAGCGCCCCTTGCAGTGCGCCAACTGTGGCCGTTTCGGCCACAAGACTGTGGTCTGTACGAAGAATCAGATGTGCAGTCGATGTGGAGGCAGCCACAGTCGAGCGAGCTGCGACGCTTCTCCCCTGTGTGTTAACTGCGGCAGTGAACATGATGCCCTTGTAGCTTCCTGTCCCAAACAAGTTGAACAAAGAGAACTTGCCAAGAACAAAAGAAGATTTCACAACAACGATCAGAGCGGCCACAAATACACGCCAGAAGTGGGGCCACCTCTAGAGATTTTAAGGCCCCTACAACCACTCAAACAAGCCAGCAAGGAAACTACCATCCAGCACCCTGCTGCTCAAGCAATGACACCCAATCTTGAGCCCCGCAAGGAAAGGGGGCCCCCACAGTGTAGCTATAGAGACGCTCTAAAAAATGTGCCGGACAAGAAACATCCACCTACGCCCCCACGTAGCACCCCAACTGCAGCAATGCAATCAAATACACAAGAACATACTAAGGTAAACAAAGACCGAACAACGAATGAGCCCTCTACTGATAACGCTAAACAAGAAACAGGGTCATTTTGTAGGACAGCAATTAATGTCGTAATTGATTATGTTCGCCGCTTACTTAATGACAGCCAATCAGAGTGGGCGAAAGTTTTACTTAAACTGGTCGACTTCGCACTTCCGTACATATACACCTTGGTAATGTAGACCCATTTGAAGTTATTCTAAATGCAGCGACTATTTTCCAGTGGAATGCTAATGGACTTAAATCGAGGCTTGGAGATCTAAGACAGTTCACGTGGAAACACCAATTTCCTTTAATTACAATATCAGAGTCTGGAATTCCAGACAAAAATGCCATAAAGCTTTCCGGATATACCTTCGTTACCTCACAAAGGTCAAATGGGGTGAGCAGAGTTTTAATAGGCGTAAGAAAAGATTTAAGTTACATAGAACATGAAGTGGCACCTCATGACACAAATGAATATGCTTGCATAACAGTTAAAAGTAAATCGCGCAAGTTTACGTTGATATCGGCGTACATACAACCAAGAGCAGCATTCGATACCCAACGGCTAGAAAGGCTCATTCAAGACACTCCTTCCCCTCATATACTTTGCGGAGACTTTAATGCACATCACGAGCTTTGGGGTGGCACTCGAAATGATAAACGGGGTAACATGATTAGCGAACTCACCTCAAAATTGAATCTAGCGCTACTCAATGACGGAAGCCCCACGTTCTATAGAGGAACAATGGTGAGCAGTGCTCTCGATCTGAGTTTTGTCTCTTCAAGCTTTCTTCAAAACGTTTCATGGACTACAGATCTCGAAACTCGAGGTAGTGATCATTATCCTATTCTTCTCACAGTTCGTGATTTTGCCGGTTGTAAGACATCCAACGCCCTTTCATATACTGACTGGAACCTTTTTTCAGAACTAGCAGGGAAATGTATAACAGCAGCAACAACAAACGAGGAGTTTGCACCGCCTATTGCTCACTGCCTAAAACTGTCGACAAAACAGATACATGTACCTTTCCATTGTACTGACATTGATGCTGAATATGAAAGATTGCGAGCTATTCGAAGACGAGCTGAACGTAAAGCAAGAAGAACAAAAACTTTAGAGGATTCTCGTGCAGCTCGGAAGGCACAAAAAAAGGTTCACCGCTATTTAGACGCTCTTAGCCGTCGTCGATGGCGCGAATTCTGCAACTCTCTTGACACTGCGAAAGGTCTATCTCATGCATGGAGGGTAGTGAGAGGCCTGAAGACTCGAGCGCAACAACGCCACCCATTCAGAGCATTAAGTCTGTACTACGGATGCTCAGACATTGAAATCGCTGAAGCTTTTTGCAAGCAAATTACACAATTATATCACCCACAACTTAAAGATCAACCATTCCAAAATCCTGCGCCCCTAACACGTGATGCTTCCTTAGACCTTCCGCTCACATTAAATGAACTAAACTACGCTTTACAAGATATCAAAAAGCACACTTCCCCTGGCCCAGACGGGGTCACTTATTCTGCGTTGGCCTGTTTAAACGAATCTGCAAGACTTAGACTCCTGGAATATTATAATACATCATTCCTCACGGGCACATTTCCCACAGAGTGGAAGCAGGCAAAAATTGTCCCTATCCTTAAACCCGGTCGGTCTCCTCTCGACCTTGGATCATTCAGACCCATTGCACTCACTAGCTGCATATGTAAGGTCATGGAACGCATGATACTCGCAAGAATGTCATGGTTTCTCGAGAACAGATCATTATATCCAAAGGAGATGGCTGGCTTCAGAGCAGGACGCTCAACTGTAGACAACGTCATTGAACTTATCAGCTCTATCGAACAAGGCCTGCATGAACGCAAGATAACGTCGGCCGTTTTTCTAGACATAGAGAAAGCATTTGACTCAATTGACCATCACTGTATCCTAAACGCCATGAAAAATCAAGGTTTTGGAGGCAGAATATTCAACTGGGTTCAAAACTACTTAAGTGAACGTACGGTTTTTATGGAAACGATTGAGGGCCGAACAACCTTACATAATGTAAAAAGAGGAGTACCACAAGGGGGAGCCCTGAGTCCGCTGCTTTTTAATCTCGCGCTCTTCGACTTACCCCGTCAGGTTTCTAAAGACGTCCGCCTTTCAATATATGCTGACGATATTTGCTTATGGGCCACCAATGCAAATCGCTTTGTCACTCAAAGGAAACTCCATAAATCACTCATAAAAATCAATAATTTTCTTAATCGTTGTGGTATGAGCCTATCGGTCGAGAAGACGGTAGCCATAGCCTTCACTCGAATGTCGATGAAGCGATTTCCTATCGTCTTTGGTGGACGAGTAATTCCATTTGTTCTAAAACACAAATTTCTCGGTTTTACAATAGACAAACACCTAGCCTGGAATCACTATACAAAAGAACTAAAATCCAAGCTGGCCTCAGCCGGCAACGTGCTACGCTTCCTGACTGGCACCACGTGGGGAAAATCCTCTAAATCTATGCTAATGCTGCAAACGTCTTTAATTAATAGCCTTCTCAGATATAGCTTGCCAGTTTTAACTAACATATGTGTATCGGGCACAAAAAACATTGAGGCAGAGCTTTGTAAGTCCCTCAGGACTTGCCTAGGTGTACCCCCGGGCACATC
Source organism: Ixodes scapularis (assembly GCF_016920785.2). Classification (NCBI taxonomy): domain Eukaryota; kingdom Metazoa; phylum Arthropoda; class Arachnida; order Ixodida; family Ixodidae; genus Ixodes; species Ixodes scapularis. The sequence continues at coordinate 11,201,624 of NW_024609837.1, forward strand.
AAGTATCGGCACTATTGCCGAAGCAAGGGCATTGCCTCTAGCGATTATGGCAAAACAAGAAGCATTACGTATTCACTTGAGACACAAATTACAACACCGTCAACATCACTTGTCAGGCATAACAAATCTGCGACCAATGTCAAGTTTTGGCAGAATATTATTTATATGTAACAGCAACGTTCCAAACTATGCTGAATTCCATGCAGTCCCAAGGTGCCCCCCGTGGACTCTAGCCGTACCCCACGTAAATTTTAATATTCCTGGATTTACAAAAAAGACTGCTCAAGCTCAACCAGTCGTACTGCAACACGTACTAAACCTTCTACATGACAAGTACCGTAACAGTACTCATGTTTACTCTGACGGGTCCACGCGCTCGGAAAGTTCATCATCTGCATTCGTCATACCCAGACTAGGTGTTGTGGAGGCACTGAAACACTGTCGAGTTGTCTCCTCTACCGCAGCAGAACTCTGCGCGCTGAACATGGCCCTATGCTACATTACCAAGTCTACAAGGAGATCGAGATGGACGGTATTCACCGACTCACGAGCGGCATTACAAATGCTACAACGGTCACCTTTAAAATCATCAAACCCAGTGCTGGTTACGAAAACACTTTACAACTATGCCGCAGCAACAAACAAGGGTCATACAGTTGACTTTCAATGGGTACCCGGACACACAGGAATTCCTGGGAACGAGTCGGCTGACGCTGAAGCAGAAAATGCGCATAACCTTGCTCCATCTGAAAACATTCCTTTCACTCGACAAGAGGCTGCAAGACATGTGGCAACATTCGGTAAAAACACTTTCCTGGGTGAATGGTCGTCCACCAAAAACTGCTACCCATACCTCCATCAAATCGACCCGGGACTAGAAAACTCTATTCCTAAAAAATTACCTCGAAACGTGGAAACTTGTTTGCATAGATGTCGCTTGAATTCTGCTTTCACAAATATTCAGATGCACAAATTCGGGTTTATTTCAAGTCCAAACTGTCTACAATGCAACGTTCCTGAAGACCTCCACCACGTCATCTGTGAGTGCGAGTTGTTTAACACTGAGAGACGCGCACTTCACGACACTATTCAGAAATTAAGTAGCGATCCATTCAGCCTAAACAAGATCCTTGGCCCTTGGAACGATCGAAAAAGCCAACAGAGCGCTATAGACGCCTTAGTGGTTTACTTAGAGAAAACAGACCTAATTAGCCGTCTTTGATTTAAATTTCTTACCCAAATAACTTCTAGCTCTTGATAAGGCAGGAAAGTGACGCTGTGTGCAATAGATACTTTATGAGGCAGAAACGGCAGTCACTGAGCCCCCATCTTTCTTTACTGTAGGAGTATCTGAATATGTGCTTCATTGTGACATCTCTTATGTGACGGTGTGAAGTGTCCGGAGACCTCACGGTTGAACTCGACAGAACACAATGTTGAATGCCACAGACTGTTATACATGGAGATGGGCTTTTTAACTAACACTGTCGCATTACAAAAGCGATCTTTTTTTTTTCTATTCATTGTGTATATATTTACAAATTCTCACTATCCTGTGATAACTGATTTTTTGCACCAGACTGTATGCGCCCTACATTTTGCTACCTTTATTTTTTCCTCTTCCCTGTCCTCTGTTATCCCACTCCCCATCCCCACGCAGAGTAGCCAACCGAGACTTCTTCGGTTAATTTCTCTGTTTTTTCCTGATCATTAAATGAATGAATGAATGAAATGCTTTTAAAACATGCATAATGAAAACCCGCAAAAACATATGCTATAGCTTGAGTTGCCTGAAAATGAATTGCTAAGAATACCAAGCTTTAAGCTGGTCGCTTAAATGACTTGTTGAAATCGATTGAGTCCTGGGACGACGTGAATAGAAATTCCGGTAGAAAAAAGAAAGAGGAAGTTTACGCTTAAAATATTCACCGAATCTAAGGACCGTTAAAGATCGCGACTTAAAAAGTAAAGTTCTTTTTGTGACAAGGCCACGGACGGCGCGCTTACGCAGGCATCCCCACAGGACAGAATAACCTGTGCCTCGTAGAGCTCGCGAGTTCGTCGTTCCCCTAAACGTTTCAGGATTTTTGTTTTCCTGAACAAGGCGGAGCACTGGCAGTCCCTGACATGTATGGCAAAGTGGCCTGATGGCGACGACTTCCTGTCGTATTTGCGCTGTTAATTCAACAATATGATCAACCAACTAGCCCACCAGATGATCGTGTAGCACATACTGTAATATAATTATCCGCAATAACATTCCATAACCTGATATAAAGAAAAGTGCAACATTATCACCTAACATATAATATCATATGAATTGATATAGCGTACTGCAATATAACCTGGTATAATATACTAAAATATGCTACCCTTATATAATATAAGTTATATAACCTTGTATAACATACGAAAATATGATAACCTAATGTAATACAACATCACCTACCATCCGAATATAATAGTACAAACAATAATGCAACGAAGTCTAATATAATCTTAATTTAAGATGTCGTCAAGTGAGGAACGACCAACAGCGCCTGGGGAGGCGGTGGCAATCTATAGAGAACTTTACTTTGACGTGTTTCTAACTTCCTCTTCCTTTCTCTCTCTCTCTCTCTCTCTCTCTCTCTTTATTACAGCAAAGGTGTTAAGGGCTAGCTTCCCCAGTTTCGTGTCCGGTACCAAGCAAACGTCGACACAAAACTACACAAAACTGGACAGCTACCGCCATCTATGAGTGACGGCGGGAACTAGACAACCAGTCTGGTTGCCGCCGTCGCTCACAGATGGCGGCAATTCCTTTCCAGCTATCATAGAAGAATGGATAGTTGGGCGCGTTGGTGGGAATTGATCGTAGAAAAGAGCGCGCAAAACAGACGAGGACGAAGAAGAAACCCACGGGACGAGCGTACAGCTCTGCTGGTCTCCCTCCTTCCAGAGCCGTTTATACTGAGAGAGTTTGGCCGATGGGCGGAGCTTGTTGGCCGCTAGAACCAGCGGATTTCGCGATAACACAATATGGCGTTACTTCTTTGTCTTGTTCATTCCTGTGAAATCGCGTAGAGTTCCTATGAGGCAGATCCACAATATGGCGGACGGAAGTAGTCATCCCCCGGTTGTCAGACTACGCTGCTGTGGTTGTCAGACTGCCAAAATCTCCTTAAGAAGGCCAAACTCTCTCAGTATAAACGGCTCTGCCTCCTTCACTACAGTGGAAAGGCTGAAAGTTTTTTTTTATTCCTCAATTTTTCTTGAACTGCGATAGACGACTCGTTTTTCACCCGTGCTTGTTGTTCACTTCGCATAAAATGTAAAGGTAAACAATGAAACAAATAAAGAAAAACAAGATACCATTGCGGTTCTGAAACGTGCCGGTCTACCTGCGCATGGGTTGTGTTGCTATCCGATATCCGACACGGCCAACTCGCAGCTTTAGCATTCTTTCAGTCTTGTGGTGAGAAGCGTATGCGGAAAATATTTGGGTCGTCACACAATAGTAAACATGACTACATTTACTGCGTTAAACAGCCTCCCCTACATTGGCAGAAGTGAGAAAATTACGCCAGGGGAATAACGCATCATTATTAATATTAATCCGTAATACCAATCTGTAGCGGTGATCCGCATGCATTTAGAACGGGAAATTTCGAACAGTAATGCGTCATTAACATCTTAACGTTACAAAACAAATCACTGGAACAATAAACTTTTAATGGATACAATAATAAATTCAATTACATTTGGAAGATCGCCCGCCCCCAATCGCAAATGATATTAGCATAAATAAGAAACTGTACGTAGTACATAACCGCCGGATCTCGAATCGTTTGTACATCTCACAAGAACAAGTAATTTGTGAAGTAATACCACATTTTATAAATTGCAGGAATGTCAAGTTATACGTGAGCGACCCCTATGAACGCAAATAAAACTTATAATCAAAATCACCCTTCTTGGCAGTCTGTGGTGGAAACCTTTATACTATTTCGTGTTTGAAGAAGGTATACTTATAGGCTTTTTTATGGGATGTGTATGTATGTGTTTGTTTGTGGGTGTGCGTGTGGGGGGGCTTTATAATCTTTAATGTTCTCGCTTTTATGCATCTGTTTTTGACTGAGATCGTAATTAATTTCACTAAAATAGGCGGCTTTTCGTGTTTATCTTCAATGGCTTCAGCCAGTAAAATATCAGAAATTTGGCATGAAAAACGTGACGCAGCGATTTTATTGACCATGAAAACCAAGGCCCACGACTACATTATCTGCTCACTGGAATTACCTCCCCATAGCCACGAGGAATAAGTTTTTCTCAACAACATTTAAAAAAAGCCGAATAGTTCATAACACCTTGAGTCACAAGTTTTTTTTTTTTTTTTTTTCTTCTTTCCCGTTAGACGTTTAAGGCAAAAATCGGCGTATATATATATTTTTTTTTCAATTGTTTTAGGCAAGTGCAGGAGGCTGGCACTGTAGTGGTGCCGTCGTGGATGTCAAAAGTTACCGAGATAGAACAAAGATATAAAAATGTACATAATTCCTGACTGCCCCGATCTTTTCAAGAAAGCCTCGGACCCAGAGAAGATCACGATCCCTACCTGAGATAGCCCGGGCTTCTGACCGGTGACATCTTGAATGTTCGTGTCTCTGGCGCGTGCGCACATGGTCGTAGAATCATATAATCTGTGTTTTCTTTTTTTTTTTTTTTTTTCTGAGGGGAGGGGGGATATTGGAATTGTGTTTATAATAGCGGGGAGAACTCTCGGTGGCATTTATGACGAATTGAAGGCCGCGAGTGCCCAGCTATGATCGGCACTCAAGTTGCGTGAGCGCCGGAGCACCCATATATGTATATTCGGCTTCACTGCAACAGAACATTGCACCGAAGTTTAGATACACAGTCGGGCCAGCGCGCGCTCACAACTGCGGACAGCCAGAAAATGCACCGAGCTAAACTCACACATTCAGAAGCGTTTGCATCACAGCAAAATCTTTACATTCCTAGCTTTCAAAGACCCTCGAGAAAAAAGAAAAGAATATTTTTTTTATTTTATGACAAGCGTACGATTTCGACAGATAAGAGCCGGGAGCTTTCCTCGCAATAGCGGTCGACCATAGACACTACTAGTACTAGGCATGTCGCGAACCTGCTGTGGTTCGAGTCCGATCGACTTTTCGAACTTTCAAGTAAGGTGTCACAAAAAGTTCGTCTGCAATGCAACCTCCGTAAGAAAACGCAAAAAGCAAAAAAAACAAAAACGGTTTGACGTTATTTGGCGGACGAAAAGTATAATAGTTGTTGGATATATCGTCTTATTGTTTCACAAAAATAAACGAGCCAAAGCATTAAAAAACACCTATGTTTGCATTTATATTACGAAAACATCCGTGATGAATTTACGAAATACAAAAAAAAGAAAACTAATTAGGCTAATAAATTATTAGTTCCCCAAAATTCGAAAATGTTTGCGTAGAAGTCGGGCAACACTGTCTACGAATCGAACTTGGTCGAATTTCGCCGAAAGTTTCGAAGGTTCGCCGAGCCTCGAGTTTCGATCGAATTTCGCTACATCCTATAAATAAATATATACTCTGTTCCACACTAGGTCTGACTGCAGTTGACGATCCGACGCAGAGCCAATTAAGCAGCTTCAAAAGTGCATCGTCACGGCGCTCGTCCGTCTTTGTGTGTTCACAAGTTCGTCTGCTTCTTTTTGCAGGGGTTGTGGTGACGTCAGAAAAACGCCGAGATGTGATTGGCCCTGATTGAAGGATAGTGGGTAGACCTCGAAGCAAGCTGCATTAAGGTCAACCCACTATTCTTTATTCCGAACCAATCAGAGCTCGGCGTTCTGACGTCATCACAACCCCTACAAAAAGAAGCAGACGAACTTGCGCTTCACATACACCGGCTAATTACCATCACGTTCCTGCGTTTTGTTTTGTTGTTTTTTCGTGCGTGATTCGTCTAGCCGTGGTGGGTATAGCAAACAGACAAAGACGACGATCGCCATGACGAAGCAGTTTTGGGGCCGTTTGATTGGTTCTGCCACGTCGGATCGTCAACTACAGTCGAACTAATGTGAGAGGGAGTTATAGATAGGACGTTGGAGATAAACAGTCCGAGGAATCCGGTTCCTCTACGTCTGCGGCCGGACAGAGTTTTTCATTACCCTAAATGCCTTTGCGAGACATCGCTCTGCAACGCGACGCAAAAAAAGAAAAAAAAAAAAGAAAAAAGAAGCAGACAAGCTGGAAGCACTT